>NC_057765.1:20612479-20912479 GCF_010389155.1 Erigeron canadensis
TTTAGGTCCAGTTTAACTAAACTGGAGCTCTCCAGTGACATCTGGAGAGCATGAGGAATTGTCCGAAATATTAGAAGTCCAGTTGCATTGTACAGGTTTAGCAACTGATGACTTCCTCCAGTTGAGATCAGACGACTAGAATCTGAAGACCTTCCAGTTGAAGTCAAAGACAACAAATGGAAAATAGAGATTGGCAATGGCAGCGAAGCCCAGTTGACAATCTACCAGATCAATCAACTGGAGAATCCTCCAGTGTAATGCTCTTACAAAGCTTTACACTGATTACGAGGAGGACCTTTTTACTCTACATCCTTTTAACCGGACAATGATATTGTCTTTGGATAAAGATACAAAGATGTAGAGTGGTTGAATAAAGTAACCTTTTGTCTTACTTATTTAACACACACAAAGGATTATTTAAACAATACTTTTGTGTGCTGTCAACCATATTTGTACATCGAAGTTGAGATCCCCATGCTCAATCTTCGACTATAAATAGAGGTCCTTGCACAAGCTGTTTCATAACTTTGCAAATACATATATTCTGCAATATTGGTGAACTTGTGCAATATTCTCTCAATCGCAAAAAGAACATTTCACAACTCTAAGTGTTTCGATTGTTTAGGAGAATTTCCAAGTTTAGATCAATTGTAATTCATGGGTTGTTAGGATATTTACATTCTTGTATTATCTTGGTTCCGCAACAACCTTGTATTTTATTTAAACAAGTAATAATAAAATACACTTGAAAATTACATATTGTCTCACCCAGTTTATATACTCGTCATTTATATTATTGCATGTATTAATATTCTGTCACTTTAATACTTAATTCCAGTTAACCTGGTACACGATCAACTAAACTGGTCACATCCAGATTAATTGATCGTGTTGCAAAGTTCACTCACCATCGACATAGAGGTGTCTTCAGCACCCATCTAGTGATAGTTGGGACTAAAAAGTGGTATCAGAGCAGGCAGGTTGAATTGTTTCAATTCTATAACCTAGGTCTGCTTCGATGGCTGCTGAAGGTGAGAATGGTTCTGGTCCAAATGAATCTAATCCTAATATTGCTACTCCTTTAAATACTAACCCTCCTCCTCCTCCTCCTACTCCTGGAGCTAACCACGTTCATGTACATTACTCCAACTCTCCTGTTCCCAAATTCGATGGGAATGGTGAGACATTTGGTACATGGAAGGCTAGAATGCTCTTGCATTTTGGTGGGATAGAGAGGTATATGTTGAAAATCCTTAAGGATGGGCCATATACACCCATGTCCAGTGGTGTTAGCCCTCTTCTCGACCCCACTGGGAGAAGAGGCACCAGGGAAAAATCTGAGGAACATTGGTCAGATGAGGATCGCAGATTGGTTGATCTTGATACCAAACTGAAAACATGATTCTTTCTGCTATACCTGAGGAACTAATTCCTACTCTTGTGCTATTTCCAAGTGCAAAATCTATGTGGGATGAATTAGTTCTCCAGTTTGAAGGAGGAAATGACACCATTGTCACTAGAAAGGTTGCTCTCAACAAGAAGTATGAATCCTTCTTTGCTCTTCCCAATGAAAGTTTAACTGGTACTTATACCAGATTTACTGGCCTAATTAATCAACTTAGGCTTGGGAGTGGAGAAGGATAAGGATATTCTTCTTGAAAAATTCTGTGATGTTTTGCCATCCAAATGGGCACACATGGTTCTTGTCTTAAGACAAGGAAAGACCTTGCATAGCCATACTCTTGCCTCTCTTTATGGAGCCTTCAGATTTACTGAAGATAATGATGCAGCAAGATTACTCGCTGAACAAGATGCTTTAAACCATGCTCAGAGTTCCAAGGCTGCCAACTTTTCTGGGCAACCTTGTGCTGCTTTAATATCTACTGAGAATGTCCAGTCACATTCTATGAAGGAAATGTTAAACAACTTTTTGAACTCTGGTCTAACCACTAATCTCAGTGATGGTGTGAGGAAACTGACGATGATGATCTGGTTGCCATGATTGCTAAAACCTTTAATAGGTTTAAGCATAAATCTAATCGATTTAATGGGTCCAATAATGCTTCCAATTCAATCTCAATGGATAAGGCTAATCTTACCTGCTATAAATGTGGTAAGAAAGGCCATTTCATGAAGGAATGCAGATCTAGTCAGATGAACTACCAAACTGGTCCTATTGTCCCAAACTTTGTTAAAACTGATGATTATAAGGCCAAATACAAGAAACTTAAGGCCCAGATTGCTCTCATGTCTCTTGAACAAATAATGAGAAAGAAAAGAACAAGTGCATGATGGCTCAAACTGAAGGGAAATGGGAACTCTCTGATGATTCATCTGATGATGAAGAAGAGATTAGAGATATGTGTTTCATGGCATTGGAGAGTCAACAACCAGTGGTGAAGGATGATGTTGTATCTGGAAGATGGGTTGATATCATTTAAAGAAGGTAAGGGATTATGATATCGAAATTGATTCAGAACTGAAATTGGATATTGCTGAATCATTGAATGATGACTTGTTATTTGTTGAAACCATGAGAACTGACTGTGAAAGATATTTAGAAACAGTTTTGGTTGAATTAAACAACATGAAAAGTCAAGTAAATGATTTGCAAAGTGTCCAGTTGGCTCTTAAAGAGTCAGATTTGAAAAACGAGGCATTGGAAAGAGATAACCAAAAACTGAAATTTGATCTTGAAAAAGAACATATGGTTATTAATTCTTGGGTTCAAGCATCTGGTAAAAATTATGACGCTTTTTCTAAAACCATTGATGCTCAAAAAACTGCCTGGAAATCTGGTGATCTTCAGATGGCAGCTGTTTTACCCACAATTCACCAATTGCCAGAATCTGTTAAAATTGAAACACCTTATGATTCCTCTGGCACAATCAAATCTGAATCCACTAAGACCACCCTGTTGAGGTCAAAACTGGAGCCAAGAAGGCTAAAGCTACAGTTAAAAAGGAATATGGTGACAATCCTTTACCTCATAAGTCAAGTGAGTCCTCAACTCTAAAGACTAAAACCCCCGCTGAGCCAAAGTCCAAAGGCCAGCAGCCTGAAGAAAAAAACATTTGGTAAGAATGGAAAATCAAATCCAAAATTTGTCAAGGCAGGTACAAAGTTGTACTGCCAGAATTAAGAATTTGGAAGGAGGTGCATCCTCTTCTGTTGAAAAACAAATTGTCAAAACTCCTCCTCAAAAACAAAAGATAAAACAATCTGCTCAGAAAGGAGCATACATCGAAAAGAAAAAGGAGGTCAATGTTCCACTGAAACCAATTGTTTTATTCCAGAAACTGGAGAGAACCCTCCAGTTTCCTCATCCAGTTCAACACCTAGTCAAGCACATGGGACTTCTCGGAAGAAGTCCAGTGGACCCATCAAGAAAAGATGGGTTCACAAAAATAACTGATCACTAACTTGGGTGTGCAGGGCGATCGAAACAAAAATATTTGGTATCTGGACAGCGCAGCTGGCCGGACTATGACCGGATGTAAGCCCCTGCTGGAAGAGTTCACTGCATGTGATGGACCTGCAGTGACATTTGGTAATGATGGAAGTGGGAAAACTGAAGGATATGGTGTTGTTGACAATGGGCAGATTCAATTCACTAAGGTTGCATTTGTAAATGGTTTGAAATATAACCTGATAAGTGTCAGTCAACTTTGTGATGATGGATATAGGGTACTGTTCGACATTGCTCAAGGCACTGTTTTTAACAAGGATTGGAAGGTAGTAATGATTGCACCAAGAAAAGGGAATGTGTACATCATGAACATGGAGCCTACTCCAAAAGAGCATTGTTTCTATGTCAAGGCTGATGAGGACACCAACTGGCTGTGGCATAAACGGTTATCCCATCTTAACTTCAAAAATTAACAAGTTGTCAAGAAAGCAACTAGTTGATGGGATACCTTTGTTTTCCTTTAAAAGGGAGAAGCCATGTCCAGGGTGTGAAATGGGCAAAAAGAAAAGAGCCAGTTTCAAGACCAAACAGAATTTCAGCATCACTGAACCTCTTCACATGCTTCATATGGACCTTTTTGGTCCAGTGAATGTTCAAACTAAAGCTGGTAAAAGGTACACTTTGGTTGTGGTCGATGAATACACCAGATTTTGTTGGGTGATATTTATCAGATCAAAGAGTGATGCATCTGGTGAAATTATCTCTCTCATCAAGCGAATTGAGCTCAAGTTTACCAAGAAAGTTTGTCAGTTGCGAAGTGATAACGGTACAGAATTCATGAATAAAGAATTGGAGACATTTTGCACTGACACTGGCGTTTCTCAAAACTTCTCGTCAGCTCGTTCTCCAGAACAAAATGGTGTGGTTGAAAGGAAGAATCGCACATTGATTGAAGCTGCCAGAAGTATGTTATCTGAATCTGGTCTTCCCACCTGTTTTGGGCTGAAGCTGTAGCAACTGCGTGTCACACCCAAAACGGTCAGTTTATGTCAAGAGACATAGGAAGACTGCCTATGAAGTCCTCAGGAATCGTAAGCCAAATGTTGGATATTTCCATGTATTTGGCTGTCCAGTTTACATTTTAAACGATTCCAGTCAGTTGGGAAAATTTGATGCAAAAGCTGACGAAGGTGTCTTTGTGGGGTATTCAAATATTAGAAAAGCCTATAGAGTTTATAATTATAGACTCCAAAAGGTACATGAGACAATTCATGTCACGTTCGATGAATCAAATGAAGCAATCAACAAAAGACCAACCCTTGATTTATCTTCAGTTGTCCCAGTTGATTTTGGTGTATCTGATCAGGTTCATCAATCAGTTAGTACACCAGAAAATGTTTCCAAACACCAAGTCTTGGAACCAGTTAAGGTAAAGAAGAACTTCTGTGACACCTCATTCTATCCTTCTATCAGTTTTAACCTACCTGAAAAACTGGTAATTGGATCTGATGTGCGTGCCACAACAACATCAGAACCAGTTCAAGCTTCTCCAGTTCTTCAAGAGATACCTTTGTTTGAAGATAATCATGTTAACTCTTCAGTTGACAATAATGATGAAGTTGAAGTAGTTTGGACTGATTCTCCTCCTGTTGCTGCAACAGTTGGAGATCGTCAGGTGTCTTGCACTGATGTTGTATTACACCAACCTAGTCAATACACTAAATGGACTGCTGCTCATCCCATTGAGCAGATTATTGGCAATCCAGATAGTGGGGTTCAGACTAGAAGAGCCACAAGTGATCAATGCTTGAACGTCACCTTCTTATCACTAATTGAACCGAAGAAGATTGACGAGGCTATGGCAGATCCAAGCTGGGTTGAAGCTATGCAAGAAGAACTCAACCAGTTCGAAAGGAACAATGTTTGGGAGCTTGTTCCTTGTCCTCCAGGTTAAAGAGAGAACCCATTGGAACGAGGTGGGTCTACCGGAACAAGATGGATGAAGATGGCAACGTTGTCAGAAACAAAGCTAGATTAGTTGCCAAGGGTTATTGTCAAGCAGAAGGTGTTGATTTCGATGAAACTTTTGCTCCAGTTGCAAGACTTGAAGCCATCAGAATTTTCTTGGCTTATGCTGCTCACTTACAATTCAAGGTTTTCCAGATGGATGTAAAAAGTGCGTTTCTGAATGGCACATTGGAAGAAGAAGTGTATGTTACGCAGACTCCAGGCTTCATAAATGAAAAGCATCCACATTGGGTATATAGACTGAACAAAGCTTTATATGGTCTTCGACAAGCCCCAAGAGCCTGGTATGATACTCTAACTAAACATCTTCTCAAAAATGGTTTTCAAAGAGGTGCAATAGATAATACCTTGTTCATCTTGAAAGAAAAAGGTGATATCTTGCTGGTACAAATTTATGTTGATGATATTATATTTGGGTCAACTGATGATGGAATGTGTAAAAGGTTTTCAAAAATTATGTCTCAAGAATATGAGATGAGTTTAATGGGTGAATTAACATTTTTCTTAGGTTTACAAATTAAACAAACCATGGATGGTATTTTATTAACCAAGAAAAATATGTCAGAGATTTGTTGAGAAAATACAAATTTGATTCAATCCCATCAAAAACCACACCTATTTCAGCTCCATTAAATTTGGACTCTGACCCAAATGGAAAACCAGTGGACCAAAAAGAATATCGTGGAATGGTTGGTTCACTGATGTATCTAACTGCCAGTCGACCAGATATAATGTTTGCAACATGTTTATGTGCCAGATTTCAGGCAAATCCAAAAGAATCACACTTGCATGCTGTTAAACGCATTTTCAGGTACCTGAAAGGGTGCCCTAGCCTTGGTCTTTGGTATCCCAAAGGCTCAGGGTTAGATCTAATGGGTTATTCAGATTCAGATCATGCAGGTTGTAAGATTGATAGAAAATCCACAACTGGTGGATGTCATTTCCTAGGGGAAAACTGGTGAGTTGGACAAGTAAGAAGCAGACTTCAGTCTCAATGTCTACTGCTGAGGCAGAATACATTTCTGCGGCCAGTTGCTGTGCCCAGATTCTCTGGATCAAAAACCAGTTACTTGATTATGGCATGAAATTTACAAGAACCCCAATCTTTTGTGACAACACCAGTGCTATTGCTATATCTCACAACCCAGTGATGCACTCAAAGACAAAGCATATTGATATCAGGTATCACTTCATTCGTGATCATGTTATGAAAGGAGATATTGAAATACATTTCATCCCCACTGATAAACAGTTAGCTGATGTTTTTACAAAACCTCTTGATGAAAAGACTTTTAAACATCTCATCAGTGAACTGGGTATGTTAAATCCTCATTAAACTGAAGAGGCCCTTCAGTTGAGGATGGTCCAGGTGATCCTTGATTGGTTGGAGATTGAACGCCTTGATGTACTCAAAGACTAGTCATTGATCAAATGGATCACATTTTTAGGGGGAAAAAGACTCAAAATATTTTTCAAATAAATTATTGAAAAATGCAACTGAAGGTCATCAGTTGAAACTGGCATCTAAATTTTCTTTTGGTTGCTAGTTTGGTCTTGTCTCAAAATGGTGGTCAGCCAGATTTCATAACGTTGTGTTTTACTTGGTGGATACTTGTGACACGTGATGTTACTCGAGTACTAACCTCGCACTCACGAACGTCACCTGACATGTCTTACGTGTCAAGACTTTTGCTGAAATGTACTGCACTTTTTATGGGTATTGGTGAAGTTAGTGGGTAAGTGGGAATACCAGCCGTCGTAGCATTAAATGCTTGATGGGAAGTATTAAATATTTTTGAATTCTCAAAATTTTGGAAAATAACTTTTTACAAATTATTTCAAACTTTTGGAGACTAAAATATCTTTTCGTATATATTTTGGCAATATTTTACTGCCTATATATACCCCCCACCAATATATCCGTCTCATTTACTTCTCTCAAATTCCTTCATTTACTCTTTCAATCATTCACAATTCGAGATCCTTTTCTCTCTTTCTTCTTTAAGTCCAAAACCCTAAATCTAAATTCACAAATGGCTCCTAAATCTTCTTCTTCTTCATCTCGTTCTCGTGATGTGAATCTACTCACTGCTGAGTACATTCCATCACAAAATGTTATTCGTGCCACTGGTGCTCCCATAAGCTCTAAGCTTATTAAACTAAATCCAAATAATCCAATGGCATCTCTTCAAGGGCTCCAGGCCGCTGACTCTCTTATCGGGAGAATCCAATCCTTTCTTCGGATTTCTCCCCTCAGCGATGCCTTCTCTTTGAATCCACACAAGCTATTCCATGATTACTTGTGTGAGTTCTGGTACACTGCCTCTCTTTCTGAGGACTGCTCATCCATCTCCTTTTCTCTAAAGGATGGGTCAGTCCCGTGTACCATCACCACTGGAACGTTGAGGGAAGCCCTTAACCTCAACTACTGGAGACATAATGAAACTCCAGTGGTGATTTCCTCCAATATCAATTTCCGCCAGGTCTTCCTTGATATGGGAAATAAGGAGATGGTGGAGGGGGATGTGTTGAAGACCAAGGGGTCCATTACAATGAAGGGGCTTTCACCATCCTGGAAGTTCTTTATGGTCCACTTGGTGGAAAGTTTGGGAGGGAGTTCTGGTGGATTGGACCAGATAAACTCCTTCCAGGCAGAAATGGCGTACTGCCTTTGGAATGGGCTGAGGGTGGATTTTGCAGGCATTTTGTTCAGAAGCCTGGTATTCAAGTTGAAGGGTAACAGGGGTCCTTGTGTTCCCTTTTCAAGGTTTCTGTCCCTTTGTTTTATTCAGATTCTGGGCAGAGACGAGTACAACAACACGCAATCCTCGTTCTCTGTGCCAGAACTGTTGAGGAATCTGGACAACCTGGTGTCCACTTCTGATGAAGTCCAGATGTCCCCGAGAATGATTTTTGCATTCTCTAAAACTGATGCACCACAATCTGGTGAATCAGAAAGGCAACTGGGCGGGCCTCAAAATAATGAGGGACCCACCGGTTCGTCTACTGAAGTAGTAACTGTGGCAGAAGCAGGAGTCCAGGCAGTTCCTAAAGCAAGAAGATCCTCTAAAAGCAGGAGATCAAGATCTGGACTTGCTGCACCTGACCAGTCACAATCTGTGATAGTGGTCTCTGAAGCCGCTGCCGATGATATTGCAACTGAGGATAGAGCAGTTGTGGTTGAGGCACCAGTCACCTCTGTCCAGGGAGAAGATGCTTCGGCAACGGATCCTCAAACTGATGATACCATTGAGGCAACTCAAACTGGTCATCAGGAGTCTGAACAACTTGTTCAGCCACCCCCAACATTTATGGATCTTGGCATAAATGAGGGTGTGTTTCAGCTTGAGTCTTCGGACTCATCTGAGACAGAATCTGACCAGGAGATGGCTGATGCGACTATACTTGATCAGCTCCCTTCTCTCCTTGGTCAACCCCAAGAACCACATGTTTCAGTTTCCCCAACTCATGTACAAAGCTTAGAAATACCTCCAATATTCACCTCTCGCCAATCACCTTCTTCTATGGGTGTGCCTAGAAATAGACACATCCTAACCCCACCGTCGCCGTCGTTCACACCTGAGCATTCTCAGCATGAACGACACATTGAATCTCTTCCTTTCATTTCTACAACCCCTCCTCTTCTATCTACTGATGCTACTGCAACTGGAGAACCAGATATTGTCATACCTCGTCCAGTTGCACCTGTAGCTTTTTCAGCTGGTCCAGTGACACCTTCTCCTCCGTCATTGGACAGCCAGTTCGTGTCTTTTCAAACCGATCTCTCGAACCTTCTTGCGAGGGTGGAAGAGATTCAAAAGACACTGGAGAAGAACACCAAGTCCCTCTCCAGGTACCACAAGGATCATCTGCAAAATATTAAAGTGGTTGACCTGGGGATTAACAAGTTCTCTGCTAATGAGGACTTGGTGTTTGGCAAGCTGAACGAGTTAGTGGAATCCTCCAATCAATTGGCAATATCTTTAAGGGAGGCATTCGCACTGACTCAATCTGGAGTCACATCCTCAATATCCAACCTGCTGAACAATACTGTCAGATCTTCAGAGGTTGATATTAAGAATCTGGAAAGGCAGGTGCAAGAGCTGTGTAGCAAACCTGGCCTAGATGTGACAGAGCTTGGGAGTCGGTTGGCCTCTTCAGTGGGTCTCAAGATCGAAGAAACTTTGGCTGCCAGTGAGAGTAACTTGATAGAAAAGGTGATATCTGAGATCACCAAGATTGCAGTGCCCCAGGTCGATCTCACTCCAATTACATCTGAGATTGATCGGTTGAGGTGCAGTCTGGATACGCTGGCTAGCAAAGTGTCTGAACATTCAACTGCCATATCTGATCTGACCACTGAAGTTGGCAAAGGAAGGGCGGTTGAGCCTGACAGTGCTCAGGAAGTCCCTGCAACTGGGCTCTCTTCAGATGATCTCTCCATTCTCAAACAAATTTTAAAGAGTCAAGAGCAGACAAGTGGAAATGTAATGACTCAATCTCAAGAGATAAATCATCTTTGGAGGACAGTTCGCATGCTTTGTGGAGTCTTCAAAGAGTGTAAGACAATGCAATCATGGCAGCCTCTAGATCGCCTGCCCTCTAGTCATGCTGATTTTGAAGCCATCAGGCAGGGACTAGATGCTGCCAAGGGGGAAAGGTCGGTACATGCCCCTCACACTCTTGTGAAGACTTCAAGTAAAGGGAAGGAGATTGTGATGGCTACCAGTACTGAGGCTGGTGAGCAAGGGTTTGAGGTGTTTGATGATGTGGTGGTAGGGAGTGTTGACAAGGGAAAGGCCATTGCTGATGAATCTTTGGAACCAGCCACCGATGCACCAATGTTGGAAACTGGCAATGTCGATTTGTTGCCTCCAGTTACTGAAAGCGAGAGCCAGAAATTAGCAAGAGTGGGATACCTGGTCAAGGAAGGAAGAAACAAATGAAGGCAAACCAGTTTGAATCAAGAAAAAATCTTCCAACCCCTCTTGTTGATATCACTGATGCTCAACTCCTTGGCTTGACACTTGTTGAATACAAGAAGATCAAAGAAGATCCAAGAATAGTCAATGCACTGAAGGAGATGCTTGAAGTGGAACTGGACAAACACTACCAGGATGATGAGGCTGAGCTGGATGCAAAGTGTTTGAATGTATCGGTGGAAAAGGCCAGAGAGATCAGATCTGAAGGGATTCTCAAGAGAACTGAGCAGGTCAAGAAGGCGGTCACCAAAGTGTTGAATCCACCCAAGTCCAAAGGAAGAAAACAAAAGGCCTTACCAAGAGATGCAAATCTGAGGACTTGGGTAGAACCATCTGAACCCACAACAGATGATATTCGAGCTGCTACACAAAAGCTGAGCACGAGCAAAATCAAACTGACAAATGAATCTGAAGCTCGCACATATTTGTCAGATGTACAGCGTCGAAGGCACAATAGAGGCAGGATTACTGATGTTAAGGTTTCAATTAAGCCTGGTGCCAAGCATTTTGTTGTTGAGGTACAATACTTTGTTGGACCTAAAAGGACTACTGAGAACCCGGATGTCAATCAGTATGGTCATTCCGAGCATGTTGAGATGTTGAGGCTGTTGGAGGGGAGGCAGAGGAAGAATAAAGTTGAAAGAGGCTGGGAGTATGTATTGCAAAATCTCATCAAGTTCAAGGAAAACATTGAAGAAAGATTAGGCCTTGATCCTGAGGATACTCAGCCGATTTCATCAGTCTCAAAGAGAAGGAAAACTGGCGAAGGGCCATCTGTTTAAGTTTTCCTTCTAACTATTATCTGCTTGTAATTTTGTGTACTCTCTTGTAATTTATTTGAAATTGTATGTATATACAAGTTGCCAGATTGTAACCTACAAGTAAGATATCTGATAAGATCTACAAACACTTAAAACAAAATCCAAGACATTTGATGATCTATAAAAATGTCTTGGAAACTTAATAGGTTTTATCAAATTCAAGTATTTCAAACTTAAACTTGTATAGAAACAAGTTTGAAAATACTTGACAATATTTCAGGACAATTAGGGGAATTTGTTAGGTCCAGTTTTAACTAAACTGGAGCTCTCCAGTGACATCTGGAGAGCATGAGGAATTGTCCGAAATATTAGAAGTCCAGTTGCATTGTACAGGTTTAGCAACTGATGACTTCCTCCAGTTGAGATCAGACGACTAGAATCTGAAGACCTTCCAGTTGAAGTCAAAGACAACAAATGGAAAATAGAGATTGGCAATGGCAGCGAAGCCCAGTTGACAATCTACCAGATCAATCAACTGGAGAATCCTCCAGTGTAAATGCTCTTACAAAGCTTTACACTGATTACGAGGAGGACCTTTTTACTCTACATCCTTTTAACCGGACAATGATATTGTCTTTGGATAAAGATACAAAGATGTAGAGTGGTTGAATAAAGTAACCTTTTGTCTTACTTTATTTAACACACACAAAGGATTATTTAAACAATACTTTTGTGTGCTGTCAACCATATTTGTACATCGAAGATGAGATCCCCATGCTCAATCTTCGACTATAAATAGAGGTCCTTGCACAAGCTGTTTCAATAACTTTGCAAATACATATATTCTGCAATATTGGTGAACTTGTGCAATATTCTCTCAATCGCAAAAAGAAACATTTCACAACTCTAAGTGTTTCGATTGTTTAGGAGAATTTCCAAGTTTAGATCAATTGTAATTCATGGGTTGTTAGGATATTTACATTCTTGTATTATCTTGGTTCTGCAACAACCTTGTATTTTATTTAAACAAGTAATAAATAAAATACACTTGAAAATTACATATTGTCTCACCAGTTTATATACTCGTCATTTATATTATTGCATGTATTAAATATTCTGTCACTTTAATACTTAATTCCAGTTAACCTGGTACACGATCAAACTAAACTGGTCACATCCAGATTAATTGATCGTGTTGCAAAGTTCACTCACCATCGACATAGAGGTGTCTTCAGCACCCATCTAGTGATAGTTGGGACTAAAACCTTCTGACTAACGATCGTCAATTTCTCTCCGTTAAAACACTCATGTGCATTGCACATGAGGGCATATCCGTCTTTTTTCCTCTAAAACACCATCTCCTTCTTCTGCATATTCTTTTATAGATCAAACTCATCTTTTTTTTCCATCTAACTTCTCCTTTTAACCATCAAATAACATTAATATAAACCAAAATATATCATTAACAAATAATAATAAAATAATAAAAATCCAAACCCACAAATTGAATGTTACATTGTTATTCAAAAACACAATGTCACACACAAACAAGAAATCTAATTCGTATATCAGCTTGTTGCCATATCTTAAAAAACAAAACAAAAAAACTATACTATATAAAACAAAAACTTAAAAATAAAATCACTACAATTACAACTTTGAAGTAGTGTAGATCAAGAAGTGGAAGTAGATAAGGCGGCAACCACTACCTTTGGAAATCACCACCGCTGAAAAAATCGGTGGTGTGGGATGGTGACCAGATTTGACGGGCGCAGTGTAGGGTTGTGGCCGGATTTTGTATTGGAGGTGAGGTGACCGGAGTAGTAAATTTAGATATAGATATACATATACATACAGATATAGATATGGTAGCAACGGGTGGTGGGTTTCTGTAAGAACCAAAACCTTTTTATCAAAATCGATTAATTTTTTTTTTGTACCTACTGCGGCGCAGTGAGGCAAAACATCTCCACTGCGGCGCAGTGGAAAACCTCGGCATAAAATGTTCAAATGCCCACTGCGGCGCAGTGAGCAGGGAATGACTCCCACTGCGGCACAGTGGGGCGACCTGCAGAAAAACCCTTTGTTTAAAGTTCAATTTTTCCTGCACTTAAAGTTTGCCTTCAACAACAAATTTCCAAACCACTTCTGGAAGTAACTTATGACAACAAAATGATACATAAATACACATTCAAAATTCCGAGAAGGTTTTAATCAGCTAATGCGACCTATATGGTCGTTTACCCAAACTACATCAAAACGGGTCAAATGACCAACTTTTAAATCCAACGACCTTTACAATATCAACAGATTCCCAATGAACCAAAAACTGAACATGAACAAGGACTTCAAAAGAAATTCAACTCGTTAACCAAAACATGTATCATGAGCCAAAAGGGTCAAAAGGGACTATCTACCCTCAAAATTATCCAACTTGCCAACCTTAGCGATGACAAGAACCTTCACTTGAACTTCACTCTAAAGCTTCCTTGCCTTTACTACTACCAACTCCTATAAAAGAGTTAAACAACTAAAACATAAGCAACGCTTAGTGAATGCATACACACATAATCATAATCATGCCATTCAATTTTGTGCATCAAGCACCATAATAAGTCTAGCAAGCTAGCCATATCATTCATAACAAACATTACACATACATTTTCAACATGGCCATGGATATTTTGGCTAGTAGAAATTTACCCACCTACTAGCTCTTTCATACAACATGACTAGTAGGAATTTACCCACCTACTAGTTCTTACAAACAATCAACTATGGGTCATAGGAATTTACCCAACTATGACCTCATTAACAAGAATATGATTATATGTATATACAATCACCTCAATTTGGCTACTTGGCACTATAAGACTACAAGCTCAACAAGTTAATCATCAATACATATACATGAATGAACATTTAACATCTATGAGTTCCATGACTCAATTTCCTTACCAACATATACTTGCATTCATCATCTTTAACACTTTGATGTTTGGCTATTTCACACTACTTCCAACAAAATCCAAGTCCTTAAAAATAGAGTTTTATTTTATAATCACTAGCCAAACACCATAAAATATGGGATTTTACCATCAGGGATTTTCATTATCAACATCCCCTTTCAACCTCATTTATCCATTTTATCAAACAATTTCATAGGGTTTACTTAAAAATCCCAATTAATAAAAACCCCCAAATTCTTAAATGAAGAACCCTAAATTTAAATAACAGTTAGAATTAGGGTTATGGAAATCAATACCTCAAGAATGAAAGACAAAGAGTTAGGGCTATCAAATCACAATTCTTCCCCTTTTCTTCTTATTAATTTCGGCCACCACCACCACCTCCTCATAAACCCTCACTTTCAATTTCTTTTACAATTGGAGATGGTTATTGTTTTTGTTTCAAGATTAAAATTCTTCAATTTGAGTTTCTATTGCATGAACCATGGAAGGATTTTGAGAAAATGGAGTAGTTAGAAAAGAAAAGAGTTTGAGTGGAAAAGATGAATCATCAACTTAATGGCTGGCTTTTCTCCCTGCTAGCCACGTCCCATATTGTATTTTGTGGGTAAAATACCCGCTAGCCACTAAAGTGCCAACTAAATTAACCCCTTAACATAAAACAGAATACTAGGAAATTAACTTGATGTCAAAACAACAAAAAGGGTTAATTTTCTATTACTTTAAAATACTGGGATGTTACAGTTTCTTTAACTCGATCCATTGACGAAGATGGTGGAGGTGGTTGGGGTTATGGTGGCAGTGGCCATGGTGGCAGTTATGGTGTTAGTGGACTATAATGGCCGAAAATGATGATTGTACATCTTTATATGTGTATAGATTTGATGTGTATGTATATGTATTTCCATTTATATATAGATTATTAGGTATAGAAAGATATATAAATACAGATATAGATGGTTGGAGATGATGATGATTGAAAAATAGGAATAAAAGAAATTGAAGAACATTGAAAGAAAAAGATGGTTAGGGATGGAGGAGAGAAGCAGATCCAAAGAAGAAAGAAGGAGAAGATTGGATGCTTTGGATGTAAAAAGATTAAAATGTCCTCATGTGCAATGCACATGAGGAACTTAACGGTGTGAGATTAACGGTTGTTAGTCAGAAGGGCACCTAATGAGATTAACACGAATCATAGGGGTACCTAGCAATGAAAAAAAAGCACAGGGTGGAAAGAAATAATAATGACAACCACAGGGGCACCTAATGAAATTAACTCAAAAAAATATGAAAACAATTCTAATTGTTATCTAATTATGGGTCCGCATCACCATCAAATACATATACTTGAATGATAAATACATGATCACAAGTATGTTTATATTTTATTTCTTAATTATCTTTCATAATAATATCACATTATAAGTAAAACTGTTTTAAAAAATTCTATAACTGAGAAATTATTGTAGCATGTACCTTGTGGAATAACTATGATAAACAATTCCTTCAATATGTCTAAGCTAATAATGACAGTGATGAATCTGTGATTATTGTCCTACAACTTACAAAGTATAACACTTAAAACCATATATATCTTTGAAATTATAATTTTTTATGAATTAAATGTGTAAATATATAATATTGATGTATATTTGATAAGTTGACAACTTAGAAACAACTAATATTCTTGTAACTAATCACGTATCTATCCATAAAAAGTTAACATATGTTATTATGTTAACAATGCGAAGTAAATAAAAATTTACTAATTATGATTGTCAATATTAAAAGTTTTGAATTCAATTCAATAGTTGCGGACTTGCGGTAAAAAGATTTGCTAGTGAATTTTACAAGGATAATTTTTATTAAATGTACAAAAACTATATATATAAAGACAATGATACTCTTTTATGATATTTTAGTGTTTCTGTTTGTGTTGAAGTCTTATTGTTTCCGGTTCGTCATATTTCCTATTGTAAATTACACTTTTCGTCCCTAAAGTTGGCACGTTTTTCACTTTTGATCCCTACACTTTAAAAATTATAATTTTGACCCTAAAGTTGGCCATTTTTTTCAATAATCGTCCTTTGGCCTTACGACGTTAAAAAATGGCCGTTAACGTACGCACGTGCTAGACACAAGTGAAGGCGGAGCATCAAAGGCCTTATGGTATGATGCAACCGTTGGAAAATCCTAAATGGAAGTGGGAAGAGATCACCATGGACTTCATCACCAAGTTGCCCAAGACGCCTAGAAATCAATTCGATACAATATGGGTGATAGTTGATAGATTGACCAAGAGTGCCTTGTTTCTTCCCATTCGTGAGGCATCGTCATCCGAAGTGTTGGCAAAGATCTACGTGAAAGAAGTTGTAGCTAGACATGGAGTTCCTATCTCCATTGTTTCGGATAGAGACACTCGTTTCACTTCTCACTTTTGGCGGAAATTTCATGAAGATATGGGTACCAAGCTCAAGCTTAGCACCGCCTATCACCCTCAAACGGATGGCCAAAGTGAGAGAACCATTCAAATGCTTGAAGACATGCTTCGAGCATGCATAATTGACTTTGGAGGCACTTGGGATCTTCACTTGCCTTTGGTAGAATTCTCATACAACAATAGCTACCATTCTAGTATTCAAATGCCACCGTACAAAATGTTGTATGGAAGGAAGTGCCGATCTCCAATTTGTTGGGGAGAAGTAGGACAAAGAGAAATAGGTGGCACGGAAGTGGTGCTGAACACCATTGAAAAGATAGATGTGATCAAGGAAAGATTGAAAGCGGCCCAAGACCGACAAAAGTCGTATGCGGATAAACGAAGAAGGCCAATTGAATTCAATGTTGGCGATCGTGTCTTGTTGAAAGTCTCCCCATGGAAAGGTGTATTACGGTTTCGAAAGCGTGAAAAGTTAAGTCCTCGTTTTATTGGCCCGTTTAAAATTTTGGCTAAAGTTGGCAAGGTCGCATACCGCTTGGAGTTGCCGGATGAGCTTTCGGGAATACATCCCACGTTTCATGTGTCTCATCTGAGAAAGTGTCTTGCCGATGAGTCTACTTATGTACCTTTAAATGAAATTGAGGTCGACAACAAATTGAATTACATTGAGGAGCCGATTGCTATTGTAGAAGAGGAGCTTAGAAGGGTACAAAATAAAACGGTGAGAACCTATAAGATTTTGTGGAAGCATGGAAAGATGTCCGATTGTACATGGGAGTCCGAGCATGACGTCCTAGTTTACTATCCGTCTTTGCACATGGCTTGGATCACGAGGCGTGATCTGTTCCAAGTGGGGGAGAGTTGTAACACCCCGAAGATTTTAAGGTAAAAGAAATTAACCCCTTTTTATAGTTTTGACATTAAATTAATTTCCTAGTATTTTATTTTTAGATATGGGGTTAATTTAGTTGGAACTTTAGCGGATAGCGGGTAAAATACCCACAAGTTTGGAAATGGGTCGTGGCACCCATAGAGAGTGCCAGCCACATACAAGTTCCTTACTCATATTTCCACTAAACTCTTCTTCATTTCCTCATGCAATTCCATCCCATTCTCTCAAAATCAAAAGCTTAATTCTCTCAAATTCAAAAAGGGAAAATCATCATACTAAACAGCACCATCATATAATCTTCATTCAAGAAATTGAAAAGCTAGGGTTGTGGGTTTTGAGTGGTGGTGGCCGAAAATTTCAAAGAAGAGGGGGGAAAGGAGGATTTTCAATTTAAGTCTTGAATTAACTCATTTAATCTTGAGGTATTGAATTCCCTTAATTTAGTGTTTTTTTTTTTTTTTTTTTTTTTTTTATCTTTATCTTTCTTTTGAAATTAGGGTTCATGGATGAACCAAATTGGGGGTTTTTGCTAGAAAATGAATTATGGTTAATTTTTCTCAATTCCTTAGTTAACCTAGTTGTCATTGAGCAATGTGATGTGTTTGATTATGAAATTGATAAGTTCATGTGAAAATCTTAGTTAATGAGAAAAGATGAATTTTTACTAGTTATTGAAATATGGATGAAAATGGTAGGTTGGGCTACCCAATGTTGTTGTTAAAGATGAAAGTAGCTCAATGACAAATGGGTTGGGTTTAGGAAGGCTAGTGATTGAAGTATGACTAGGTTGAGCTAGTCAAGTTGTGAATGTAAGCTTATGCACTTTTATGATATGATTATAGGTTGAAGCTTGCTTGTGCTTATTTGTTTAGCATTATTGTCCCTTTTGCGGAGGAGGTGAGTATATTTGCATACCCTTATGTTTACGTTGGGTCAATTACCATGAGATGTGAATGTTCCAAGCATGGTAATTGATTTGGCTTGAAGCCCATGTGGGGCATTGTTTATGAGGCCTAAGAACCTCCGGGGCCTAAGAATCCCGATAGTTGATGTGAAATGAGGCTTAAGAACCTCCGGGGCCTAAGAATCCCGATGGATATGATTGTTTAGCTTATATGGATCCATATATGTATTGTTTATGTGCAAGGTGAATATGTAAATGTGACATGACGATGTCATAGGTTACATGTGAAAGTCCTTGTACTATGCCCTCCTTCGTATTCGTAAATGTATGCAAGTATATTCACTAAGCCTTTGCTTATATTTTAGTTGTTTACCATTTTATAGGTGGTTCCGGAAGAAGGAACTAATTCTAGTTGAATTGAAGTGTTGATTTTTGGAGTGCTAGTTGACTTGAAGGTATTTTTGGCCATTCACGGAAGAATGGTATTCTTTTGGTTAGAGACTTAGTGCATCCCACCTCATATGGCTCTTGGTACAATCTTGGCATTTTGAATCTTATGGATATGTAAATTTTACATTGTGGTGTTTGTAACTAGTCTTGATAAATTGAAGTCAAAATGGTATTTTGGATAATGTGGCAAATTGGGTAAAGTACCCATGAGTTGTTATCTTTGTACATTCTATTGAATGAAGTTTGTAAGGATATTACTTTACCTTTTAAGTTCAAATTGTATCCATAATCAGTGTTTGAAAGCTTGGAAATGAGTCTTAAAGATTGCAAGTTGAGTCAAGTGTTATAAAGGGTCATTTTGTTGTTCAGCGAAAATATGTGGGACGTACAGAAAAGGTATGTGGCACAGTTTTGGTTCTGTTCGGATTTTGGTCATTTGTGTGGCACATACAATTTGGATGTGGCACATGGAAAACTTGAAGTCAGGATATGTGGCACATGAAATACAGCATGTGGCACATATTTGCCTCTGTTCAGATTTTAACTCAAAAATGTGGCACATGCATATAGCATGCGGCACACCTGGGCGTAAAATAATAATAATAATAATAATAATTTCTTAGTTTTTCTTTAATCGAGTCGTGTCGTTTCAAAAAGTGAAAAACGTGCCAACTTTAGGGACAAAAAGTGTAATTTATTCTATTTCCAATAGCTTTTTGGTTTCCGCCCCATTTCCACCGACACAATTGGAATGCTGATACGAATTCCTCTGTGTTTTTTACTTGTGAAACAAAAGGCCTCTTTAACCACCACGAGAGTTAGTGCCCGGGCATTGCAACGTTTAGATAGTGGGGTGATAGATCAAGTCATAGAGTATGATAGTCAAATGCCTTAGCGGTACAAGCTCCGACATCGGATTTAAAAATTCGTCGAAAGTATAACGAATGACATCTCTAGTAAAAGAGCATGAAATTTTAAGAACACTCATACAATTTTTATAATTTATCGATATACAGTTTTTGAGATCAAAGATTTTGAATGAATTAGAGGAATAAAATGATTTGTGGAAGAGTGAGAAAAATTAGTGGTTGAGATTTCAGAAGAGAGAAAAATGAATGGTTGAGATATAAAAGTATTATAGGTATATTAGGTAAAGATTTCTATATTAATGAAAAAAGAAAATAGGTAATTTAGATATTTGAATTATTTAATTGAGATTTTGGAAAAAAAGACAAAATGCTTTATAGACAAATTTAAGCTTTACCAATTACCACTAATAACGGGGACAATGGAGAAATTCAAGTGTTCGCTCTCATTTTAATTAAATCTTTTTCAATTAAGAATCCAAACACATGCACCAAAATGCACCAAAATTTCAAACTGATGGTTCAAAATTTTGCATCTGTTGTATCCTTTTCTTCCTCGTAAAACCGCAAAAATGTATTCCTACTATAAAGATGACGACAAGATACACTGAAAATTTGAAAGGAAAAAAGATAAAGGGTATAATAGAAATTTTTTTTTTTCCTAACAAAAACATAGAATGTGATCCTGTAATTATTTGTGAGGTGTTGCCTGGTTGGGTTGACTAATAGGGACATTATGGTCTTAACATTAATTTCTCCGTATAAAGATAATAAGTTGTTGTGTAGATATTGTTGGTATATAATTACGTTATAATAAACGCATGTCCGGAAATCATTTAAGCCTACGGGGTTACACAAAATGATACGTAAACTCTATGTAATTAATTAATGTATTAAAGTAATATATTAATTAATTTGATCATGAAATAATTAATAAACTAAAGTTAAAAGTTTAATAAGTGTTTATTAATGAAAAGAGAAGGACTTAAGTGAAAATTAGAAATTATGGAAACTTCCTAATTTCCATTAAAGGGGCTGGTTTTGAAGAGGCTTTGAAAACCCTTAGACTAAACATTTCCATCAAGTTTTAAACTCTAACATGTATCCCTATATATAAGGGTTAAGGTTTAAGAGTTTTATATGACAATTAGATTTGTAAAACCTAACAAAACCTTCTCTTTCTCTCTTTCTTCTTTGGTTCGGTCGAACAAAAGAAAAACCAAAACATTGGGGTTTTGTTCCGTTCGAACTTTCACATGTTGTTATGCATATTTAATGCATAATATTAGTTGTAGTTCTATTTGTTGGATAAGCAACAAATGGTTTTTCGACTTGTGGGGTTTCGACATAAAGGGGATTTACACAACGGGTTTGTGAGTTCATGATCGGGTACTAGCATACATCATAGGGGTGTCAAGTGTACGATCATAAAGGGGTTTTACTTTAGACCCTATTTAATAATAATAATTATTAATAATATTATTGGAAGTTTTACGCAAAGGTACACATATTCTATTCATTACTTTGTTAATTAATAATATTACATATACGTTTTTATTCCGCTGCGTACTCGTTATTTGTTATGTGTTTTGTTCATATATTTTAACAGTGATATCACGAGCTACATAAGTGATCTATTAGTTACAAAGATCAAAACTTGAGGGGGGAGGGGGTTAGGGTTGGTTCGATTTAATTGTTAATTAAATATTAAAAATTGTTTTTTAATTATTTTATTTTAATTAAATAAATAAAGGTTTTGTTTAATTAACTTCAACCTAATTTAATTAACTTCAACCTAATTTAATGGTTAATTGAAACTCTCTAAGCAAGTTTTGATATTATGAATTGGCATGTTTATTTGATATAAATCGTATGCTTGTATACTTTAATTATTTAAGGTTGTTAAATAATAGTAAAAATCATAAGGGATTCATGCAAAATTTTTTGTGATTATTACTGAGATATAGAGATATAAAAGGCATAGCATTATGATCCAATAATTAGGGTTAATTATGAGATAATTGTGTGATTATGTGAATTTTCGTGTGATTTTTCTGCTTTGTGACAGTTCACTAAAAAATTCATATCTTTTAATCCGTAATGAGTTAGAGGCTGTGTGTTGAACTGTATATGCTCAACACATAGGGCTAAAACTTTATAGTTCTGGTCGAAATCTGAATCGGACCAGAAACAGGTCTAAACAGGCCGTGAAGCTACAAGAAATTTCCAGTCAGCAACTATGTGCTTATATGATAATTGATTGTTTTATCTATGTTTAAGGCTTACAATCAAGGCAACTTGATGTATGACGTCCTCTTCTTTGAAGGGGAGCCAACTTAGACATAATTAAAGCCATAGTGACATGTTTAGGTGACCTACCATAACTCGTTGCATGCTTAATAATTAATAGATTAGTAAGTTTATTGTTTTGCATATTTATTGAGATATAAATGGTGATGCAAAATAGTTTTGAGAAAATATAAACTTGACTAAGCAATATCGAAATAGAGATTTTTCAATAAAATTGGAGTCTTACAACCTTGAGATACACCGGCTCACCCATTTGAACAAGCTCTAAGAAAGGTATAAGTCGGAGTGCGCTAGCTTTCTAATAGGGCGAGTTTTTAATTGCGTCCATTGCAAACCTTTTCCCTTGCGCTTTTTTGTGCGTTCAAATGGAGCTACCGAGCTAACTTGTGTTGTTAAGACTATACATATGATTTTATTAAATATTATGTTATGAAGATTTGCATGAGTCTTCAAACATAACTTTTTGATCACACATCAAATTGATTGACCCAATAAACTTAAGTCATTGCCATCCAACTCTGTGCGTTGCCACGTGATGTGCTAAATCGAGTTCAAAAATTATAAACTACAATCACCTAAAAACTCACTACTACACACTATCGGGCAGTGGACCCGACCGTTTGCAATATAGTTAAGAGGTAAGACAGTGTTCGTTCTCGGGGATTGGTTTAAACTAGTTGTTAGGTAAAATGGTTTAGAAAAGGGGTGTTACTTCAATTCTCTCTTGACAAATAAATTAAAATAAATTTAAAAGACAATTCGCATAAAAGTTGGGAAAAACTTAAGACAATATTAATAAAGATCATCCACCTCGAATTCACTAAACTTCAAACGTGATTGCATTCAATCAAGAACAAATTCATTTAAGTTGAAAAGATAATCGTAAAAGGATTAAGGTGCTCACGTGGTACCACCAACCATGAACAAATTACCAGATCACCTAAATTGCTAGTTAAATTACCTAAGCCGGTACCACCAATGCCTAGACAACCTTACCAACATTTAGTTTGTTTGACTATCGAATTAACAATTGAATCTATGTGAGGATAACGTGGTACCACCAACCGTTATAAAACACGTTGACAACATATTCCTTTCATTAAAATGATATTCACTATCATACCATGAACTAGTGATAATTGCTTATAAACAAACAACCATTTGAAAATTACATATGCATTCAACTAGTACAACTAACGAAGAACACACATGCCACCAATATCAAATTAATATATATAAAAGAATTAAATCATCAAGATCTCGACACAATGATAATTAAAATCAACTCTTTGAATTAAAAATATACCAATCACATCATTCGTCTAACTTCACCAAGGTGGATGATTAAACGTTTAGCCACTCATGATTATTTCGTAATAATAATTAAAATAAAAGAAAAACATGATGTACCAATCGTTTGAGAAATTGAAATTGCAAGACAATAAAAGTAGATACGATCTAGATGAGTGCTCGTGAATATTCAATAAATCGGAGGAAGAAATTCTTGCTTTGATCCTTGAAATAACCCCTTGTAGAGCAGCTCCTAGAAAGAATTTTGATAATTGGAAAAATTAGGTTTTTGTTTGTATTTATACCTCCTCTAAATCTGATGCAAAACACACCCAAAACCTTTCTGTCTGTGCTCTCACTGCGGCGCAGTGAGCCATGCATGCCCTCACTGCGGCGCAGTGAGGATCCACGTCCTAATTTGTCCTTCAGGTGACTGCAACGCAGTGAAGCACCATTCATCCAACTGCGGTGCATTCAATATCCACGGATAAGTTCTTTTTTTTCCTGATGACCACTGCGGCGCAGTGGGCACATGTCCCCCTCCACTGCGTCACAGTCTAGTATCTCTGATCGAAATCACCATTTTCCAACTTGTAAGCCACAAATTCCATCATCTCTTCCACTTCAAACAACTCTCGATATTATGAAACACTATCTTGACCAAAAATCATCCGAAAATGTGCCAAATGAACACGTAATCTGTTTAGAGCTTGAGAACACTAACAAACACCATAAACGCGTCAAATGTACATAAAATTGACTTAAAACACTTAATAAAATGGCCAATAATCATGTGGGTGATAAGTATAAATTGGTCACATCAAATCCCCCCACACTTGAGCATTGCTTGTCCTCAAGCAAATATGGAATTTAAGAAAAAGTATTCCTTGACACTGAAGCTATCAAAACAAGTTATGAGTATCAAAAAGAAGCAACACCAAACATGTCAATGACGAAAGTTGAGTGAAGCAGTTTTAATCTAAAATGAAAACCCGAAATGTTTGACAATACCTGAACAATCTGCAAGCTACGATAACTCAACTAAGCACAAGTGAAAGAAATGAACCTATCAATATCATTTTACTCCAATGAACTTACTTTTGGGGTTGAATATATATGAATAATCACTCAAATCTCGGTCGTGATGTATACTGTTTTACCATAGGCTTGATTTAGGATCATAGCTTCACCGACACGGCGCAAGCACCAAGTACATCATCAAAATAGGCATAAAGGACGGTTGTATAGTTAGGCTAAGGCTATGTATATATGGATATGTACAATGAAATATGGGAATTTAGGTTAATGATGAAAGGGAATAATCAAAAGTATAAGGTATATACGAAAAATGTACAAAATAGTCTAATCAAACCCATACCAATGATTTCCAACAAACCACCATCCCGTAAGATGTCATCCCGTGAACACACCTCCAAAGTAACCAAGCAAAAACCCGACACCATTTTGGTGTATCAACTTCAAAGAACTTATTATCAACTAAATCTTCCATAATTAATGATACAAGAAAACTTCTAAACATTTAATATTGAGAAATATCCACTAGTAGCCCAAGTTCTCCTTTTTTAATTTTTTCTGTTTTTCATCTTTTATTCTTTTTGAACCATTTTTACTCTACTAGCAGGTACCCTCTTACAATGATGAACATGTCTATCTCATTTCTTTGTTTAGACAATATAAGATAATCCTCAATAACTTGACCCCTTGACGTATTCCTATAGACAAGAATATTCCACTAAACAATCCACTGAAGCTCTCCCAAACCATCCAAACAAACCAATGACAATCAATGGCCCCCAAATTAGACTATCGGTATAGTAAGTGGCACACCCCACTTTAGGCGGAAACGTAGGATATGACGAAAAGATATATCAATAGCACATGGACTTTATAATAGAGTCATACTAAATGAATTCCAAATAATTGTGACAATATTGTCCAAACCTCATTTATAATGCACAACAAATTTATTTGTATTCCTATAAACCTACGAACTCATTTTCGAGCATTCATTTTCAGGTAATAATAATGCTTAAGGAAACTGAGCATATGGGCTTTAGGAAGACCAATAAAGAGATCCTTCATAGACTCCTAGTTTGCATTTGAACATTGAACGATATTTGTTATTTGCTACATTTCTTTTGCTAGTTGAGGCATGTTTCCTAGACTTATCCCGCTTGTGGGAATCACAATTATTTGGAATTCATTTAGTATGACTCTATTATAAAGTCCATATGCTATTGCTACATCTTTTCGTCATATCCTACGTTTCCGCCTAAGGTGGGGTGTGACAGTAAGGTATAATTAGGTAAAGTTTACATATATGAGTGGATTTATACAAAGGTAGAGGCTAAGTTAAAGGGATGTATAAGGGTATAATTGCACTAAGGTATACAAAGAAAGGAAGAATGTATGTATATACAAGTGTATGTATAAGGGTATGTATAGTAGAGGTGTAAATATACAAAAGAAAAGTGAAAAGAAAGAAAGAAAAAGTATGGTCAACCTAAATGCCAATTCGTCATCTTATAGGTCGTCCTAAATGCGCACAAGGCGTCATCTAACTTCTTTGATCAAACCTTGGGATTATCACCAACAGTTTTCTCTAAAATTCTTTTTAAGGCCCTAGTGGTATTTTCCACTTGACCACTGGTCTGTGGATGATATGAGGTGGAAAAATGATGAACAACACCATACCTCTTCATGACCTTTGCTAATTGATGATTTGCAAAATGGGTTCCACGATCACTAATTAAGGCTATAAGGCACCCAAATCGACAGAACAACTATTTCAAGAAATCAATGACTACCCTCACGTCATTTGTGGGCAAAGCCTTGGCTTCGGCCCACTTATACACGTAGTCAACGACAACAAGAATATATTGGAACTTATTAGACGGTGGGAATGGTCCCATGAAGTCTATACCCCAAATATCAAGTACCTCGCATACCTGAATGATTTGTTGAGGCATCTCGTCCTGCTTAGTGATGCTCCCTTGTCTTTGACATATATCACAAGTTTCTACCAAAGTTTGAGCCTCCTTAAAAATTGTAGGCCAATAGAAACCTGCATCAAAAACTTTCTTACCCGTAACCACAGGACCATAATGACCTCTAGTTGGTCCATAGTGACAACCATCAAGAATCTCCCGAGTCTCGGCTCCCGCTACACATCTCCTCACCATGCCATCTGCACAAGAACGAAACAAATATGGACTATCCCAAAAGTAGTGCTTAGCATCCGATATGAGCTTCTTCTTTTGCTGGTGTGTGAAATCATTCGGTATTTTACCTGCAACCAAATAATTTGGTATATCTGCAAACCAAGGAACTTCATCAGAATTAGAAATAAACATTAAAGATTCATTGGGGAAGTGATCATTAATCTCCCCATCTCGAAGTTCCTCCCGGTTCGGGTCTTCCAAACGGCTCAAATGGTCGGCTGCCAAGTTTTCAACACCTTTCTTATCCTTAATCTCTATATCAAACTCTTGTAACAACAAAATCCAACGGATAAGTCTAGGCTTAGCATCTTGCTTCGAAAACAAGTACTTTAAGGCTGAATGGTCCGTTAAAACAATGGTCTTACTCAACACCAAATAGGATCTAAAGGCTGAATGGTCCGTTTATGTGGTGGTGTAGTGTTGCTGAGCTGGGTTTAAAGTCTTACTAGCAAAGTAAATGGGCTTAAAATGCTTATCAACCCTTTGCCCAAGCACGACTCCCACAGCATAGTCATTTGCATCACACATCAACTCGAATGAAAACTCCCAATCCGGACCAACCATGATAGGATAGTTAGTCAACTTCTCCTTTAAAACCTGAAAAGCACTCATACAAGCATCATCAAATACAGAAGGGACATCCTTGTCCAACAAGTGGGTCATCGGACGAGTAATCTTAGAAAAATATTTAATGAAACGACGGTAAAACCGGCATATCCAAGAAAACTCCTTACCCCTTTCACATTGGAAGGCGGGGGTAGTTTGGCAATAACATCTATCTTAGCCCTAGCAACCTCAATCCCAGCCTTAGACACTTTATGCCCTAACACAATACCCTCGGTCACCATGAAATGACACTTTTCCCCATGAAATGACACTTTTCCCAACTCAACACAAGGTGTGCCCTCTCACACCGTTCTAACATCCTTTCTAAATTGTTCAAACAGGTATGAAAAGAGTCCCCAAAAACCGAGAAATCATCCATGAAGACCTCCATGGAGGTTTCAAGCATGTCCTGGAAAATAGCTATCATGCACCTTTGGAAGGTGCCCGGGGCATTACACAAACCAAAAGGCATTCGCCGGTAAGCAAAAGTACCAAATGAGCATGTGAAGGTATTCTTCTCTTGGTCTTTGGGATCAATGGGTATTTGAAAGTACCCTGAAAACCCATCCAAGAAACAACATTACTCATTACCTGCTAGTCTCTCCAACATTTGATCAATGAAAGGAAGGGGAAAGTGATCCTTACGGGTGGCATCATTAAGCTTAAGGTAGTCAATACAAACACGCCAACCCGTGATAGTCCTAGTGGCCAAAAGTTATTTATTTTCATTTTCAACAACTGTCATGCCCCCCTTTTTGGGCACACAGTGGACAGGACTTACCCAAGCACTATCAGCAATAGGGAAAATGATCCCTGCGTCTAACAATTTAATCACTTCTTTCTTAACAACCTTTTTCATGTTAGGATTAAGCCGCCTTCGTGTCTAGACAACGGGCTTAACATCATCAACAAAATCTATCTTATGTTGGCAAAAATTTGGACTAATACCTGGGATATCTGTGGTCTTCCAAGCAAAAGCCCGCTTATGGGCTCGAAGCACAGACAAAAGAGAATCTTTCTCGTCACTCGAGAGTGAGGACGAGATAATAACGGGCAAAGAAGATTCACCTGACAGATAAGCATACTCCAAATGGGTAGGCAATGGCTTAAGCTCCAAATCAGTGGGTGGTACATCAACAGAATTCGGTACCCTTGAGCTTCCATCACCAACAACCTCCTCAAAACTCTCATCCATTGGAGGTGTCTCATCTAAGTTAAGTGCCATAACCTCTGCAAACAATTCCTCATCATCAATATCTCCAGCTCCTAAGCAAGTGACTCCTCATTTTCAATGTCAGTCCCCATGAGTTCCTGAAATTCTCTGTCTAAAGCATCATCAATAACATCTATCCTAAAACAAGACTCGTTAGTAGAATAAGAATGCTTAATAGACCTCTCAACATTAAAAACAATCCTATGAGTACCTATACCCAAAGAAATTTCCTTATCTTTCACACGGATGATAGCATCCGCGGTTTTTAGGAATGGTCGTCCAAGAATAAGGGGTACCTTCGTATCTTCCTCCATTTCGAGGATAACGAAGTCAACAAGAAACACAATATGGCCTACCCAGACAGTCATGTTTTCAGCAATCCCAATGGGATACTGAAAAGAATGGTCAGCTAATCTAATACTCATACGGGTGGGTCTCAAAACTCCTGAAGCCAACTTACTCCAAACCGAGTAAGGCATCAAATTAATGCTGGCACCTAAATCAGCAAGTGCCTTACAAGTCAGGGTGCGAATAGAACAAGTGATAAGGAAACTCCCTGGATCTTTAAGCTTTGGTGGAATTTGGTTCTGCAAGATAGTAGAACACTCAGCATTGAGATATGTAGCTTTCACCTCATCCATCTTCCCCTTATCAGTCACAAGCTCCTTAATGAACTTGGCATAGTTCGGCATCCCCTGAATTAAATCAACTAAAGGAACATTAATGTGAACGTTTTTGATCATATTAATAAACTTATCATACTGCAACTTCAACTTTGCTTTCTTGAGCCGCTGTGGAAATGGAATCTTTGGCTTGTATGGCTTAGCCTCAGGAGTCACAGCCGGTTTTGGTGGATTAACCAGAGTCTTCACGGTTGGATTACCCTCCATCTCAATCTCCTTATCAACATCAGCATCATCATTACCTGAATCATGCACATCTGAAACAACAACATTAGGCATAGGAGGAGGTCATAAGATCTACCTGTTCGAGTGGTAATAGCCTTTGCTTGCTCCTGACGAACTGGAGGTGGAGTGTACTTCTGTCAATTGTTAGGACCTTGATTCTGCCCCTTACTGAACTGAGGCCTGGGATTCTGTTAAGTATAACTAGGCAAAGTACCTTGAGGCCTAGTAAGTGCAGCCATCCTGCTCTCGAGATCCTTAAAGTTCACACATTAATTCTTCATGTTGATCTCCACTTTACCATCGATTCTATCTAACCTCTCACTTAATGCCTTAGTATCATCCCTGATCATCTTAATGCTAGTGTTTTGTCTCAGCTTGATTACTAACCAACTGCTTCATCTTCAGTAGAAGAGGAAGAACCTGATCCTTGGCCTTGCTGAGTCTCTTGCTGTGGCTAATTTTGATAGTTGTTCCTTTGCCACCTGTTATCTGAAAAACGAGCATTATTAGCAGGAAAAGAAGTGTAGATGCAGATTCGTTGTGACAATCGCAACATAGATTTGCTTATCGTTTATGTTTTAGGAACTATGTTTGTAATCAATTAAGTAAGAACTTGTGTTGGTATTTAATGATTACAGTTGAACTTCAATATTATATTTGTTTGTGTTTTGTATTGTGTTTGCGTTTTATGTATTGTTTTGCAGGTACAAGAACATAGAATCAAGGTTTATAAGTGTCATAGAATACTTAAACGATGATTGGATGTTGTGAGCGAGCCAAACGAAGTCAAACAAAGGACCAAAGGCACGTCCCTCGTGCTGACGTCATCAATACATTGGATAACCCTCGTGCTGACGTCAGCATGAGGTGGATTGGGTTATTGTTAATTCAGGCCTAATACATCGATTAAGGCCTATGCCCACACAAACCAATACTCTTCTAGTATAAATACAAACCTAATCTACGAAATTAGGTAGATCTTTTGTGGGAATTGTACACGAATTTACGAATTAAGGAAAATTGTAGCTCGTGTGATCTCTAACATGAACTACAAGCTCGTGCACATCCTTAGGTTGATTAATTGCTTATTAATCAACAAAAGGCAATAGCAATCTAGTTATCTCAAGAGGATTCCGCATTCTTGACATAACGAATCACATCTTATTACGATCCACGCATTAATAGGGTACCTTACAAGTGGTATCAGAGCCCTAAGGGTGATTACCAGAAGGTGTAAGATCATTTGATTTTCTATTCATTGCAAATTCGATTCGAAATTTGTGTTTAAAAGCATTTTCGTGCTGTTCTTTGTGTCACTTCGTGCTTACGTCAGCACGAGGTGAACTTTGTGTATTGCTTACGTCAGCCGTTAGTTCGTGTCACGTGTAACTTGTTTGACCTCGTGAGTCACCTCGTGTTACATGTAATTCGTGTGACTTCGTGTCCTTCGTGTCACGTGTACTTCGTGTGACTTCGCAACATACGAACTTCTTGTTATTTCGATTGATTTGATTTCAAAAGATTCGAAATGACTACTATTCCAGTTGCCGCAAACTCACCAAATTCCATACTCATCAGCCAGATGATCATGGACAATCATGAGGTTGGTCGGGGTAATACACCTCCAAAGTTTTTCCGTATGGAAAATTATTGGATGTGGAAGAGACGATTTGAAGACTACATTCGTCTCACTGATATGGACATGTGGCTTGTGATAACTCAAGGTTTTGATTGGCCTTCTTATGAGAAGATTGAATGATCGGTAGGTATACCTATGCTGATATGCTGATTGAAGAACGAAAAAGATACGCAATTGAGGGAAAGGCCTTGTCCACTCTTACTATGGCCTTACCTCAAGATAGTGTACACTTGTTCAAGAAATACACTACTTCAAAGGACTTATGGGACGCTCTTGAAAGATATTGTGAGGGCGATACAACCTTGACGAAAAATTGTATCAAACTTCTGAAGCGCCAATATGAAGCTTTCAATGGACTGAAAGGAGAATCTCTTGATGAGATTGTTACTCAATATAGTCATTTGACTACTAAGACATGGACTGATTATGTTCATCAACTTCAAGATGATCTAGAGTATAGCTCATGGGACTTTGAGAAGGTGGTCTCCAAGCTTAAGAACAGAGATATCAAGAGAAGGATTAAAGATACACACTCGGATTTCACTCAAGATCCATCATTGTATCATGCTAAGTCTGTTCATTTAGCAAGTTCTAGCTTGGGGAACAATGCATTTCTAAGTGGTATTGAAGCTACACCAATAGTAGATGTTGAAGGTCTTGCTGGATATGTTGCTTATGACAATGCAAATACGAATGTCAAGAGCAATGTACAAACTTTTCACTCTATGCCAATGAGTATGAGTTCTGCATAAGGTAGAATGAGTGTTTACTCAGCCTTTTGTAATGCTCATGAAGCATTTATCGGAGGAAAGATTACTGATCCTGCACTGATTGATGAGGATTACAATTAGATAGATCCTGATGATTTGGAAGAAATGGATCTACAATGGCAGCTAGCTATGCTCATTATTAAGGTCAGAAGATTCACTCAGAGAGCTGGGAGACCTATAGGAAATGGCACTAAGGGCTTTGACAAATCCAAGGTGAAATGTTTTAATTGTGATGGATTTGGTCATTTTGCACGAGAGTGTCAACGACCTAAGAGGATTGATGATACCTTTGGTGGTCGTCAAAATTACAATCATGGCGGTATTACTCCAAGTAATCAGAAAACTCAAGCAATGATTACATTTCCTGCTACTCCACAATAGCCAGTTTCGTCACCATTTTTGGAGTCAAAGGCCATTGTTGTTCAGAATCCGGATGGTACTTATTAATGGGATACACAATCTGATGATACCTCGAATCATGCCTACATGGTAGAATTATATGATGAGGTAGCTGCAACAATTGATTATGTTGTATACTCAAGTGAAGAAAGTGCATCTGAGATAGTTGAGCAGAATGTACGTAATGTTGCTGACACTATGAGATATGAGAGTGAACCCATGACAGCTGTGAAAGCACCTGAAGAAATGGAAGAGTCATCTATACATGTTGATGACATTTCCAAGAAGAGCATTGAAGATCAAATGAAGAACTTCGTGATACCTGAAGGTATGACAACTGAAGACTTTGTTGCATACATGGGAGATTGCAAGGCTGCAGATCAGAAGGTATCTTGTTCTTTGCTTTCTATTGTTGATGTTTGTAAAATGGTGTCAGATTTAAAACTTGAGGTGTTTATTCTGAATAAGTCCGTTATTAACTTAACTAGTCAAAACTCCATGTTTAAGAAAGAAAACGACTCTTTATTTGCCAAAAATTCTAGTTTGGTAAAACAAGAAAGTCTTTATCAAGATAAGATCCGTGCATTTGATAAGGACATTCTTTCCTTGAAACAAAAATTAAAAGAGTAAGTTTTAATGGAAAAAGTGGGAAATGAACAATATGCTCAACTAACTGAAGACTTTTCTAAGAAAGAGAAAGAATTAGTTGTTGCAAAACTGGAGATAGTTAAGCTTAATGCAAGATTGGACCAAATTAGGGGATCTGAATTAATAAGATCAATACAGATCCAAAAGCCTGTACCACGGGATTCAAAAGATAAAAGTGGTTTAGGTTTGAATTATAAAGAAGTTAGAGGTCTATTTAATGATAAATACACAGCTTTCTGAGAAGGTTGATATTGGTGAAATTTCTCCAATTGTCTCAGAAAATCAAAATGTTGATCTTAAGACCCCCAAAAGCTCTAAAAGCTCAATTGATAAAATAAAATAGCTTAACAAGAAACATAAACTGGAAAGTTCTTTTGTCAGACCAGTAGATCCTAAAAATGGAGTTTATGATGCTAGTGCTCCTGTAGGGTCTAGCCAAGTGAATTCAACTTGTCCTATTGATAAGAGTATTTAATGTTTTACAATGATGGGATGTGACACTGTTTTTACATCCACTGAAATTTATTTTGAAAAGATAGATCATGACAAGATTGATAAAGTATGGAATAAGGATGAATCTAGATCCAGTGGAGTCCCCTTTACTCCAAACTCGACTCATAAGAATTCTCAAAAGAAAGTACACTTTTCTGATAAAAGTGAGTCAACTGGTGTATCAAAAGAAGAGTCAGCCACAATTGAACTTAAGGAATGTTTAGGCATGACTTCAGCTGAGTTTGATGTTAAAACAAAGAAAGCAAGAGCTAAAACATCCTGTTTTTATTGTTATGAAGTAGGTCATGTTTATAGTTGCTGTCCTAATAGGAAAAGAAGATGTCCAGAAAAGGGTATATCCTTTGGAGCATCTAGTGACTCAGACATTGTTGCTCATGACAATAGATCTAAGACACCAAAACGACAGGGACCTTCACAGAATACTCCTTTTAGTAGTGGAAGTCCGAGTCGTTCTCGTACACCTCAAGGAGTAATTCACCTAGGAATAAGATGACTCAACAAAACCGATCACCTCCTTCTAGAAGTAATAGTTTGTCTAAGTTCTATGATTGATTAGAGAGTCAACCTAGATATGGTACATATTCACGAAGGAATTCTCCCCCTAAGGCTCGTTTCAGGTCACCGAAGAAACAGTCTATGACACCATCTTCATCCAAGGCTCCATTACAGAGCGATGGATATTGGACCGAAATAATCATAGAGATGAATTCGGAAAACCTAAACCTCAAAAGGTTTGGGTTCCCTTCAGAAACTAACCATCTTATTGTTTGATGTGCAGGGAGAACCAAGGAAGCCTATCAGTCTTTGGTATGTTGATAGTGGATGCTCTCGGCAAATGACAGGGGACAAGAATGTGTTGTCCAATTATGAAGATGTAAATGGTTCTTATGTTAGTTTCGCAGGTCCCAAGGGCGGCAACATTTCGGGCCAAGGTGATGTTGTCAATAGGAAGATTACGCTGGAGAAAGTCAATTATGTGGAACAGCTAGCACATAATCTATTGAGTGTTTCTCAGATCTGTGACAAGAGTAACAATGTCCATTTTACTGAGAAAGAAGCACTTATTCTGAAACCAGGATATGCTATTCCTGAAGACTGGATCCTGCTAAAAGCTCCTAGGAAGAGAGACATCTATGGCCTTGTGTGAGGTGTTGATGATCCAAAGGAGTCTGTTTGCTTGTTATCGAAAGCAAACGAATCTGAATCTTTACTATGGCATAAAAGAATGGGACATATCAATTTTCGAAAGATGAATGACATTGTCAAACATGGTTTGGAATGGATGACAAATGTGTACCTTGTCTGAAAGGTAAACAGCAAAAATCTGCACATAAACCGAAACAAGAAAATTCTATTGCCAATCCTTTTGAGTTACTTCACATGGATTTATTTGGTCTAGTGAATGTAAGAAGTATCGGTGGGATGTATTACTGTTTGGTGGTTACTGATGACTACTCGAGATTCTCATGGGTATTCTTTCTTAAATCGAAAGATGAAACTCCACAGATTTTGATAAATTTCTTTGTCGAAACTGAAAATATTTATGGAGTTCGCGTTAAAAGAATCAGGAGTGATAACGGAACTGAATTTAATAATAATGTGATGGATGTCTTTTGTTTGTCAAAGGGAATCCAACATCAATACAGTTCCCCATATGAACCACAGCAGAATGGAGTTGCTGAAAGAAAGAATAGGACTCTAATCGAGACAGCCAAAACTATGCTTGCAGATTCAGGGCTCCCTACTATGTTTTGGGGGGAGGCAGTGAATACAGCTTGTCATATTATAAATAGGGTTACTATAGTTAAGCGTCATAACAAGACATGCTATGAGCTTTTACATAAGAAGAAACGAAATTTACAGAATGTTGAACCATTTGGTGTACCGTGTACTTTCTTGAAATATCTACCTCAGTCAAAGTTTGATCCGAAGGTTGAAGAGGGATTTTTCATGGGTTATAAACCGGGAACATCAATTCGACGAGTTTATAACAAGCAGACCGGCAAAGTTAACTTGGGAACAAATGTCAAGATTGTCAGTCATAACCCCGCTATTCATCCTAGAATTGGCAAAAATTTCGATTATAATAGTGTGTTTATACACGGTCCTGCTTCTTATTCATATCCTGAGACAGTTGATGATGTGATTATTTTAAGAGATCACATGGATAATATTCCTACATCTCCGCCTACTCAAAATGTCGATACTATTCCAACCAAAGTTCAGTCTACTACTGTTGTTGGTGCAAGTGGTAAGGACAAGAATAAGCCAACAAATTCAGATGATAGTGAACCCGAGAACTCTACACCACTTACTCCATCAAAGGTTTCACTGCCTGATGATGATCCTATTTCTTAAGAATCGGAAGATGATTTTAGCTCTCCTGAGTTTTAGATTAAAACGAACTTAGGAGAAAGTCTGAATGTTGATTCGGTTCCTAAATATCGAGTTAATAAGGATCATCCAGTTGAAAATATTCTTGGTAATGCTAGAAATCAGTTGAATAAGGAACTGACTAGTTTGTTTTGTGAAGTGAAAGACACTGGATTGATAACTGAGTGTTTATATTCTGGTTTCATTTCACAAGTAGAACCTAAGAATGTTAAGGCAGCACTTCAAGATCCATGTTGGGTTGAAGCTATGCAAGAAGAATTAGCTCAATTTGAAAAACTTGGAGTTTGGGAGTTAGTAGATGTGCCTAGAGGTAAAGAACCGATTGGAAGTCGTCGGGTATATAAATGCAAACGAGATGACAAAGGGGTTGTTATCAGAAATAAAGCACGTTTGGTTGTTCAGGGGTTTGCACAACGAGAAGGATATGACTATAATGAAACTTTTGCACCAGTTGCTAGGATTGAAGCTATAAGGTTATTTTAGCCTATGCAAGTTTCAAAGGTATAAAGGTTTATCAGTTAGACGTTTAGAGTGCCTTCTTATACGGTGAAGTTAAAGAAGAAGTATATGTTCACCAACCACCGGGGTTTGAAGATCCGAACTATCCAAGAAGAGCATATCGACTGGATAAGGCTCTTTATGGATTGCATCAAGCACCCAGAGTGTGGTATGAAAAGTTGTCGACACATTTGTTGACAAATGGTTTTACAAGAGGATCGATAGACAGCACATTGTTTATCAAGTGGAAGAAGCGAGATTATCTAATTGTACAAGTTTACGTGGATGATATCATTTTTTGGTTCATCTAATATAAAGATGTGCAAAGAGTTTGAAATGAGCATGAAAAATTAATTTGAAATGAGTGCTATGGGGGAACTTCAATTTTTTCTCGGACTGCAAGTTGATCAAAGGAAAGATGGATTCTTTATTCACCAGTCTAAGTATGTCGATGATATCTTGAAGAGGTTTCAAATGTTAGAATCAAAGAAATATGGTACTCCTATTCAGCAGAATCATGGCTTAGGAGTTCTTAATCCTAAAGATGAACTTGTAAATGCAACTTATTATCGTGCTATCATTGGCTCATTAATGTATCTGACTGCTTCGCGTATAGATATTATGTTTGCTGTTTGTCTATGTGCTAGATTTCAAGCTAGTCTGAAAGAGTCACATTTGGTTGCAGCAAAACGTATTCTACGTTATTTTAAGGGTAACCAAGGGCTTGGTCTATGGTATCCTGTGGGAGGAACGTTTGAAGCAGAAAGTCTACGACTGGAGATTAGTATCGTGGCAGTGCAAGAAGCAGACATGTGTTGCTCAGTCTTCATGTGAGGCAGAATATATGGCTGCTGGTAGCTGTTGTTCCCGGATATTGTGGATTCAGCAACAACTTCGTGACTACGGTATGGATTTTCTTGATACTCCTATTAGAATAGACAATAAGTCAGCTATAGACATTACAAATAATCCTGTCATGCATACGGTCGCCAAGCATATTGATATTAGACATCATTTCTTGCGTGATTGTGCACAAAAGAAGTTAATTCATTTGGAAAAAGTTATAACTGATGATAATTTAGCCGATTTGTATACCAAAGCATTTGATAAGACTCGATTTGAGAAGTTAATTCTTCTTAATGGGATGAAGAATGCTGATTCATATTAAATCTCTCAAAGAACTAATTTTGTAAGATTGTGTCTGTAAATAGCTAGAGTCATAAAAATACAAAAAGAGTTCTTAGTGTCATAAAAATCATAAAAATCATAAAAATGTGAAAAATCAGAAAATGACAAAAATATGAAGAGATTTAAGTTAATGCTGTGAGATATATAGAAGTGAGGATACTTAGCTTTTAAGTCTGCTTAATCGTAATATAACTGCTTAGTTCAGTGATTACAATTTGGGATATATTGGTAGACACAATGTTCTTATACAATGTTATTAAATTATACAATGTTTTTGTGGGAAACATATGAGGATATATGGCTGAGAATGCTTGCTCTTCAGTAATGAATTGATCTAGTCCTTAAATTTTGTGAAAGATCTAGCATTACTATAGGGTTTGTTCAAAATATAGGCAAAAACCTCTACAACTCATGAGCATGAAAGTTAAAAGTGATATTGTTTATGCAAATGAAATGAATGTGAATTAAGGGGCTAATGTGGTTCTTGAGATTCGGACAAGCATGTCCTCGGGGTGTCTTTGTATACCTAGTCTACCTAAAGATTCCAACTTGGGATAGGTTGTCAGAAAGTTCGCTACATGGGTCTCATAAAAAATCACGGGTTCCTTATTGTTAGAAATCCAAAAATAGTGATAAATGTAATTAAGATTGTGGACTTACTTGTTGTTAACTCATAGATATATGATAACTAAGGATGAGGAGCTAAATATAAAGTTTAGCATGTATAAGGACTTATAATATAAATACTCCTCATTCCTTAGGCATCATATATATACAAGTATATATAACTATTTTAAGAACAACTCTCATAATTCACACACACCTTAGTCCGTCTCAAAACACACACACACACACTCTCTCTCTCAATACACACACTAAACACACCAAGAACACACACACTTACATCCGCCATTGTTGAGATCGAATCTAGAGCAGAAATCGTGTTATTACATGTGGTATCAGAGCTAAACATCACTTTGATATCGATCCATAATTGTTTTTGATCTCAATTTCATCAAAAAATCAAATTCACAAACCGTTTTTCATACCGTCCCCTGTTTCATCATTTTTCATCGTCTAATACACATAAAATCATCTAGTTTTGTTCAAATTTAGATTCCTTATAGCTTAAAACATAATCCTGTTAAGTTTCAAGTTTCAATTCAATCTAGAACTTGAGATTGAATTTTTAGATTTTGACGCTCAAATTTTGGATTTTGATTCTGTTGTGTTTTTAGCTAAATTTTGTTTAAGGATTTGTTGCGGACGTGACTACAAACGTTTTGCAAGTGATTTCGCGTTCTAACTCCAAGTAATTTGAAAGATATTGAAGTTTTAAAAGTCATCAACGGAGTTTTTGAAAACTGATGTGTTGAAGAAGATGATCTCAGGACGATTCTCACTAGGACGATCTTGTGTATATCGTCTCAGTGCTTGAATTTTCATTCATACATACTCTGTGTGTTGTGACTTGTAGGACGATCTTCACAAGATCGTTCTAGCAAGTGGTTGTGGTGTGAAGTATTGATTGTGGCTAACTAATCCGAAAGGATCAGTTTTGGTCAATTCAAAGTCGTTTACTTTGAATATTAAGGTAGAAAACTAAGATGATCTTGCCAAGATCGTCTTAGTTACCTGACTATAGGACGATCTTGCCCAAGATCGTCTCAGTGTCTGTTAAAAGCTGTTGTGTTTTGGTTGTTTAATTGAAGATGTTGTGATAGGGAATCATTCACTTCCTGGGTAACTGATCATTCTTGATTGTTTTTGCTCAAATTCATTCCTTCCAAAGTTATACTGAAACTCTGTCAAATTTTTCAAAAACTACTTAGAAAATTTCACAGTACTTCAAGACGATCTTCATCACAAGACCATTTCATTTTTTCTTCAAAATTCTAAAACGATCTTAAACAAGATCGTTTCATTTCCAAGTCTTTCATTTCGCAATTTTCATTTTCAATTCCTTTAATTCAATTTCAATTCTCATTTTTCAAAAAATCCAAAAACATATTTCAATTTCAATTTCATCTCATACTTAACCAAAATTCCACTCAAATCCTCCAAAACGATTATCTTCAAAATCGTTTCACTTCTTTCATACTAGGACGATCTTCTAAGACGAACTTGCCCTAAACGATCTTCATCCAAGATCGTTTCATTTTTCTGTTTTTCTTCAACTCTTATTTCATTCCAAGTTTCAAATGGCTTCTCGTGAAGCATTGACATTGGGTTCAGATACAAGACCTCCAGTTCTCTACCGTGGTTCTTATGGACTATGGAAGAAAAGATTTATGGACTATGTGGAATGTCAACCAAATGGTCACCTTCTTAAGGATTCCATCCTTAATGGACTTGCAGTTCATCGCCATCCCACTACCGGTGCAATACTCACTCTTGATCTTTTGAATACTGAACAAAAAGATTGAACAACTGCAGATAACAGAGCTAGATCATGCTTATACAAAGCACTACCAGATGAAATCTATGGTTCTGTTGATTCTTATGATATAGCCAAGGAGATATGGGATGAGGTGGCAAGACAAATGGAAGGATCTGACCTGACTTCAACAATAAGATTGACAAATGTGTTGACTGAGTTTGACAACTTCAGCAAATTGCCAAATGAATCTCTAGAGGATGTCTACTGTAGATTCTGCAATGTCATAAATGAACTTAGGAAGAACAATTTCAACAAATCAGAGATTGAGTTAAACATTAAATTCATCAAAGCTCTTGGTCCTAAATGGGAAGATTATGGAACACAGATTAAGCAACATCAAAATCTGCCCAAGTTCACCATCCATAATCTTCATGAATCCTTCAAACTCAATGAACATCAAGTTCTAAACAAAGTTTCATCAAACAAAATGCCAGAAGTTGTATCTTCTGATCCTTTGGCATTGATTGTTGAAAAGAAGGTTTCTGAAGCTCTTAAAAGGCAAATGGTAGTTGTTTCTTCATCTGATGAGGAGGGAGATGATATGATGGCTACAAGAGATGGTGTTTCAGATGAACTATATCAAGCTCTTGTCGCGGTAACTAAGAATTTGAAGAAAAAGTTCTACAAAGCGAGGCCTACAAATAACAATCTCCGCACTTCTTCAACAAGTGCATTTCCCAAGAAGGAACACTATCATTCCAAGAATTATGAAAAAAGTGAATCAATTGGATCAAAGCATGTTGAAAAGAAAGAAGGCTATGAGAAACAAGTTGTTGAGAAGGGTAAAGCATCCGACAAAAAGTGCTACAATTGTGGTATTCCTGGTCATTTTGCTATTGATTGCAAACAACCTCGTAAGCGGAACTATGAGTACTACAAGCAGAAGATGTTATTAGCCAAGCAAGTGGAAGCTGGTCATGCATTGCTTGCTGAAGATGACAAATGGCTATTGCTCTCAGATGATGAAGATGAAGATCTTTCTGCTAACGTCTGCTTTATGGCGAGGTTGGCCAAGAACAAAGCTTTTGAGGCTGAAAGCACTGATGATGAGTACCCTGATGATGAGGTAAATCTAAACTCTACTCTTTCATTAGTTAGAGATAAAGAGTCACTTAAGTTAGCTCTATCTAACTTGACAACTCATATTAAGACTTTAGCCAACAAAAACAAAAATTTGCAAAATAGTATTTCATTATCTAAAAGTGAATTTTCGAAATTCCTTGAAGAATATTCAAAATTACTTTTTGATCATGAAACTATTAAATAAGACTTTCAATCATATAAAGAAAGGATGTTGGTTAAAGAATGTGAGTTGAATGCCTCTCCTGATTCTAAGTTATTAGAAAAATATCTTAATCTTGAAAAGACCATTCAAGATCTTGAAAAACCCAATCAAGATCTTGAAATTCAAAAGACCAATGAATGGCTTCGAGCAAATGCTAGACAAATGGATGTTGATATTCTCAATAAGAAGCTTCAAGAAGCTAAACCAAACAACGTTGAACTCGAAAGGAAGATTTCTGACTTAAATCATACTTGTTTTCTAAAAGGCGTTGAGATTGGAAATCTTGAAAAACAAGTTGAGGAATTTAAAAAGAATATACTTTTCTATCAACAGAAGTTATATAAAGTTGAACAAAACCCTCTCTTGGATTTCACTGCCTATTTTAACAAGTCAAAAATTGCAAAAGATGATCTTCTTCTCGGGTTGGGATTTGAGAATATCAAACCATTGCAAAAATCCAAGGATGAAATAGAACCTTTGTATGATGAAAAATTACTTCGACTTGGTATGGTACAACAATTTATTCGTCCACTGGATAACGAATTTGAGACCAATGAAGTTGAGAAGCCAAAAGATGAATTTTTGGTTAATTACGATGCTCTAAATGCTTCGTACAAAACAAAAGAGTCTTCAATTTTTAAATTGGAAGAAATTGCATTGAATTTTCTAAACCAAGAATCTGTCAGTCCTTCAACTAAAGCTACTAAATTGTATATTCCATCAACATTTTTGGAAAAATAAATAGAAGGTTTACAACAAAAGGTGGATTCTCAACAACAAGTCATTGATCATCTCAAGTCTCAAAATCAAAGTTCAGAGGATAAATTAATTGTTGTAGATACCAAGAAAGTTTGTGTGAATGTTTCTACTCAAACTGACCTAAGTGCTTCAGTAGACCATTCTACCCAGACTACTTGTGTTTCATCTACAAATTCCTCCACTCAACCCTTGACTAATTCTCTTGAATTTTCATGTCAAAATGCTGCTACTATTATAGCTGATAATTATGTGCAATCTGATTTATCTAATGATGAACTTGCACATAGTTTAGTTTTGATATGGTACTTCTACAAGTTTTTCACTTGTGATACTCTTGATGAGTTAGTTGTTTACCCTAAGCTTAGTGCTAGTATAGGTGTTGATACTTCTACTCAAATTTCTTGTAAGACCAAAGATGTGTCAGTTGAAGTCGACCAAATTCCTGAGACTACCCATGATGTGAAGTTGGAAACTAAGATTCCTGATTTTTCAAAACTTTCTACAGTGAAACTTTTCACTAAAGATGATTTTGATAAATTCATGGAGGGAGAATATGTTTTTGATTCTGAAACTGAGAAAAAGATTGAATCTACCAAAATCAAGGTTGAAACAAAAGAAGAATCTCAAAAACCATTTTCCAAAGTTCCAACTTCATATTATTCAAAGAAATGAGTTATTTCCAAACTCGTCAAGACTAAACCAAAGACCGTCACAAAAATCATTAAGATAGAAACAAAGTGTTCTACCCCGGATAAGCATGTCAAAACCAAACAAGTTGAGACCATTCCCAAAATCAAGTACAACAAAGTGAAACCTAAAGTGTCTAAGTCTCAATCTAGTTCATTACCTAAAGTGTCTAAGTCTAGCTCAGTTTTGCTGACTAGGGATACTTCTAATGGTGCAACTAGGGTATAAGGATACATATGGCTGGTTTTCTCATGATAAACCTAAGAAACAAGAAGTTTCCGCACCTCCAAAAGAGTCTAAAATGATAAAAGTGCATCAAAACCCTCGTTCTAATCTTCTTAGTGTCAATTCAACAGGTGGAAAGAGCATAAATAGTGATACTAAATGGGTAGCTAAGTTGTTAGTACCTAAGTTCACTAATGTTGAGAAAAAAAAGAAAAGACAAAGGAGAAAAGCTGGTAGTAAGAAGAAGCATGTTTCTGTTGAGTCAAACAATTTATCTTTTAAGTCCTCATTGAAAAACAATGTTAATGGTGCCAAGGCTAGGCCTTATGATGTTGTAAACAATGTTAATTCTTGTTCTCGTGTGCATGGTTTGAATGCTGATAGACATGTTACTTTTAATTCATGTGTGAATGTTCGTACTTTTTTTATTCAAATGTGCTTATTGATGATGTGCTTGTTAATGCTTATGTTGATTCTAAAGCATATTTGAATGCAATTCCTAAGTTATATACCCTGCCTGTGTTAACTAACCACAAAGGACCCGTCTTCAAGTGGGTACCTAAAGTCGGTTAAATTTCTTTGATTGCAGGAAATAACCATCTGTGTTTGGATACTCGATTCCGGGTGTTCAAAACACATGACTGGCAATAAAGCATTGCTCAACAATTTGATTTGGGAACAACAATTTCGCTCCTATCTTAGGTTATGGAGACATTGAATGCAATGGAATTGTCATCAAGAAAGTTCATTATGTTGAAGGATTAAGTCATAAATTGTTCAGTGTTGGACAATTTTGTGACAACAATCTTCAAGTTCTTTTTTGACAATCTCTTTGCAAAATCCAAACTCTAGATGGAGTTGACATTCTGTGTGGCGACCGCGATGATAACCTTTTTACCGTCAATCTTGATGATAACCAACCAACTGACAACATTTGTCTCATTTCGAAAGCTACATCAAAGAATTCTTGGTTGTGGCATAGAAGGCTTTCACACCTAAATTTTCCAATTATCAATACTTTGGTTAACAAGCATCTTGTTGAAGGCTTGCCAGACTATAAGTATGAAAGTGAGCATGTTTGTCCTTCTTGTGCTGTTGGGAAGATTAAACGAGCTTCTCATAAACCTAAGAAATCTCCAAATTCATTAGCACCTCTTCATTTGCTTCACATGGATCTTTGTGGGCCGATGAAAGTACAAAGCCGAAATGGGAAGAAATACATCTTGGTTATTGTTGATGATTATTCAAGATATACTTGGGTCAAGTTTCTTGCATCCAAAGATGAAACAACTCAAATTTTGATTGACTTCATCACTTCTACTCAAGTAAATCTTCAACTTCCAGTTCGTTACATCCGCTCGGATAACGGAACTGAGTTCAAAATGCCGTATTTGATGAGTTTTGTAAATCCAAGGGCATTACTCACCAATTCTCTGTAGTTCGTACCCCACAACAAAACGGTGTCGTTGAAAGGAGAAATCGAACGCTTGTGGAAGCTGCAAGAACAATGCTTGCTTATTCCAAATTGCCTTCCAATATGTGGGCTGAAGCTGTTGACACTGCTTGTCACACTCAGAATCGGTCCATTGTCAATCAGCGTTTCGAGAAGACTCCTTATGACGTTGTTAACAAAAGCAAACCCAACATCAACTATTTTCATATCTTTGGGTGTGTTTGTTATACTTTGAATGATCGGGAGAATCTTGGAAAGTTTGAGAAGAAAGGTGATGAAGGTTACTTTGTTGGTTATTCCAAGACATCGATTGCCTACAGAATCTACAATCGCTGGACAAATACAATTCAAGAAACAATGAATGTTTGGTTTGATGAGATGTCAGGCATGATCCTTGAACAAGAAAGTTTGATACCAACAAGTAATGATCCAAGTGCTTCAAGTACTTCATCAAGGACTTCTACTTTAGCATCTAAATTCAAGAAGTTTCCAACTCCAACAAGTGATGCATTAGATATTCTTTTTGAAGAATTCTACAATTTTAAACCGATTCATGATGAAGAACCTCAAGTCATCGTTGAACCAATTCAGACAAATAATTCAGTTCCTGACAACAGTCATGAATCATCATCAAGTTCTTCTGAGCAAGGTGCTACATCTTCTAGTAGTAGTTCTTCATCCTCTTCAAAAATGATTCTTCTTCACCATCCTCTCCTAATATTTCTTCTCAAGTGAATGTTCAAGAACAACCTACCCAGTTTAATCAAACCACCAATCTAATAAACAATCCAAATGTGTATGTGCCACTTGACTTCGATCATCCATCCTATGAGGAAGCTATTCTACCAAGCTATGATTCCATCTCTCAACAAAACTCAGGTTGTAATGATGATGATGTAGATGTTCAACAACATGATCCTCTTCCTCATGATCACAAATGGTCACGTATGCTGAAAAATCATCCTACAAATTAAATTATTGGAGATCCACAAGCCGGAGTATCTACTCGTACTTCAGTAAATGAGTGTCTTGTTGCACTTTCTCTCAGCAACATCGAACCCAAAACTGTCTCTGAAACTCTTCGTGATCCAGAGTGGGTTAAAGCTATGCAAGAAGAACTCGCTCAATTTGAAAGATTGAAAGTATGGAAATTAGTTCCAAATCCAAGAAAAGATGAACCTATTGGAACAAAGTGGATTTTCAAGAACAAGAAGGATGAGAATGGAGTAATAGTAAGGAACGAATCTCGACTTGTTGCAAAGGGTTATTGCCAACAACCTGGTGTTGACTTCGACAAAACTTTTGCTCCAATTGCAAGAATGGAAGCCATTCGGATTTTCTTAGCTTATGTCGCATTCCGAAACTTCACTGTGTTTCAAATGGATGTGAAGACAGCCTTCTTGAATGGTGAACTCAAAGAAGAAGTTTACGTTGAACAACCAGAAGGTTTTGTTGATTCTAAAAGGCCAAACCATGTCTACAGGTTAGAAAAGGCTCTCTACGATCTTAAGCAAGCACCCCGCGCATGGTATGATTCCTTAACTACTTTCTTGATTATAGGTGGCTTTACCAAAGGCACAATAGACCCTACCCTGTTCATTCGTAAACAAGGTAAACATGTTCTTCTTGTCCAAATATATGTTGATGACATTATGTTTGGGTTAACCAGTCAAACATTTTGCTGAAACTTTTCATCTCTAATGGTTAATCATTTTGGAATGAGCATGATTGGGGAAATGAACTACTTTTTGGGTCTTCAAATCAAACAATTACCAAATGGATATAATGTTTGCAACATGTATGTGTGCTAGGTATCAAGCTGCTCCAACTGATTTACATTTTCAAGCTGTGAAACGAATATTTCGTTATCTGAAGGGTACACCCAATTTAGGTCTCTAGTATCCAAGGGATAAGGATTCAATTTAACTGCCTATTCAGATGCAGATCATGCAGGTTGTAAGCTTGGTCGCAAGAGCACTTCTGGTACAATTTTTAGGTGATAAAATTGTGAGTTGGTCTTCCAAGAAACAGAATTGTGTGTCACTATCAACAGCTGAAGCTGAATATGTGGCTGCAGCTAGTTGTTGTGCTCAAGTGTTATGGATGAAGACGCAACTAACTGATTATGGTCTGAAATATGATCATATCCCTATCTATTGTGACTCTCAAAGTGCCATTGCTATTGCAGTCAACTCAGTAAACCACTCTCGATCAAAGCAAATTGATGTGAGATATCATTTTCTTAAAGATCATATTGAGAAAGGTGACATCGAGCTCTACTTTGTGGGAATTGACTATCAGCTTCCAGATTTCTTCAACAAACCATTGGACGAAAAGAGGTTTAACTTTCTTATCTCCAAGCTTGGCATGTTAAATCTTGAACCTTGTTCAAAGATGCTCCAAACTGTTTATACTCATGAATTGAGGGGGAGCATGATCACTTCGTAAGAGATTTATCCAAATTTCATTCAAATATTTACTCTCCAAAGTGTTCAAGTTAAATGTAACAAAGATCAAAGCTACGAAAAGTTGAAAATTTATTGGAAAATTCAAGACCAAGAAGTAAAGCTTCAAAAGAGTCTTCATCAACAGATTTCATTCAAGATCTTCAAGTTGTTCATTTACACTTGTTCAATAATGTTCCTATGCATACATCAAGGGGGAGAGTACAAGTTTTTTTGATACTTTATTCCAAGAAAACAATTTTCACTCAAGAATCGAAGATTGAAGAACCAACGCCAAGTTTATACCTTCTGCATTTCAAAAAGACAACTCTGATTCGTGGTTCAACAATTTTCAATGATTCAAGACACACTTTTTATTCTCTGTTCAATTAAGAACATTGAGAATTACCTTATGTTTTAACTTCAAGAAGTCCAAGACCAAGATTGATTCAAGATCTCCAAAGACAATGAGAAAGCTTTGAAGTCTTGTTTCATCATACCAATTGTCTTCACCACCGGGCTCATCAACTTCATTCCTACAAGACAAAATAACACGTACTTCATCCATTACAATATATCATTCAGGGGGAGAATGTTAGAAATCCAAAAATAGTGATAAATTGTAATTAAGATTGTGGACTTACTTGTTATTAAATTATAGATATATGATAACTAAGGATGATGAGCTAAATCTAAAGTTTAGAATGTGTAAGGACTTATAGTATAAATACTCCTCATTCCTTAGGCATCATATATATACATGTACATATAACAACCCTCATAATTCACACACACCTTAGTCCGTCTCAAAACACACACACACACACACACACATACATACTTTCTCTCAATACACACACTAAACACACCAAGAACACACACACTTACATCCGTCATTGTTGAGATCGAATCCCGAGCAAAAAATCATGTTATTACGCTTATAAATAATGAAATGCAAAAGCAAATAAGTTAAATCACAAAGTGATTAAATTTTGTTATCTAAAAAGTGTCTCATGATTTGTTTAAAGATGTTTTTGAATATATATTGAATATTTGTTATCTTAGTGCTCGTACCGATTACAGAAATATATCTGAATGTGGGTCACATAAGTTCGCAAACTATTCAGTGACATATTAGGCTACTCGGGTTACATGGTGACTGTCCTTGGCTAGGGTATGTTGAAAATGTCACAACCCAAAGAAAACTGGAAGTACTGAGTGTTTAAGAGGACAAATATACCAGTAATCGTGGTTGAGTCACTGTTCATAACTAATAATAAGAGAATTATTTCTCAATTGCAGACTTATGTAAATGCTAATCTGATCTAATCTGCAGAAACTTAGAATTTCTTGTAAATAAATAATGTAGTTTAGTTTTTATTTTCGTTATTTTTGTTTTTAGTTTTTGTTTATTTTTATTTTTATTTTAATAAGTGTCAGTTTGTTTGTCAAACTAGTTCTTATTGTACGAGAGATTTTTGATAAGCATCTAATGATTCTATAGGAAATTATATGATTCTTAGTGAATTGTATGAGTCTTGTTGCTTATGGTAAGTGTGGTTAAAAGATGGATTTTCTAATTAATACATAAGTTGTTTAATTTAGAAAATGAAATGGATTTGAAATTGAAATTGAAAAGTCAAAATATTTTTGAATGTGTTTCAAGTAAATTTTTGAAATTTTAATTGTCTTTGGTTGGTAAGTATGCTTGACAAAGATTGAACTTGTCTTAGATTTTTGATCAATAGGTTAAGATTTTCATTGTTTGCATATTTATGATATTTTCTCGATTTTGATGCATTGATGAAGTTTGTTTAGTGTGCAAGTTATAAGCTATCAAATTTCATTTTCACTATGAAAGTGCGGTTGGATCGATTAACTGGTGACGAATTTGACTGTGAAAGTGCGGAATGCATCATCATTTTCATGAAACATTGATATTCATGTGAATCATGAAGATTATAGCCTATGACTTAGTGTGATAGGTTATTACTGTATTATCAAGATCAAAACCTAAGATGTAATGTGATAGGTTGTTGATATGATAATTTGATGTACTTGTAATGCATTATACATTAAATATGTTTTGATGTAAGTTTGTTAGAACCAGTTTCGACCAAACTGGCCAGTCTCCAGTTGCATCTGGAGACCAAAAGATTTATCCAGAAATATATTGAGGTCTAGTTGCAACGTACAGTTAATGCAACTGAAGACTTCCTCCAGTTGATATCTGATCAGAACTGGAGACATTCCAATTAACGTCGAAGACAACAAATGGAAGATAGAGAATGACAATGGCAGCGAAGCCCAGTTGGCATTCTACACAAATTCAAACTGGAAAATATCAGTTTAAAGCTCTTACAATGCTTTACACTATTTACGAGGAAGACCTTTTTGCTTTATGCAGCTTTATACAGACAATATCATTTGTCTATGATTAAAGTACAAAAGTGCATAAAGCAGGTTAGATAAAGTAATGTCTTGACTTACCTTATCAAGCATTTCAAAGGAACTCACCTACTTTCCTTAAATGCTGTCAACCATATGTATACGACAAAGTTGGAATCCCAATGCCAACTTTGTCTATAAATAAAGGTCTTTGCACAACAAGAAAACTACTTTGCATATTCAGACCTTTGCAATATTCTTGGTGTACTTGTGCAATATTCTCTCAATCGTAAAGGGGAATACTTCACAACTTTAAGTGTTTCGATTGTTAAAGAGAATTTCCAAGTATAGATCGTTTGTATTTCATAGGTTGTTATGATATTTACATTTATGTATTATCTTGGTTTCGCAACAACCTTGTATTTTGTTTAGCATCAATAAATAAAATACATTTGAAAATTACAACTTGGTCTCACCATTTTTACTTTGTTAAATTTACTTATTGCATCGTCTTTCCTTATTGTCACCTACTAAGTAATCTATCTAAGGACTTGGTATACAATCACTTTAACTGGTCGTCTCCAGTTCAGTGTTTATATTACAAAGAACTCTCACCATTGAAATAGAGGTGTCTTCAGTTAGTACAATCTCTTGAGTTGGGACATATAAGTGGTATCAGAGCAGAAGGCTAGCATAAGGGCCTAGTTCTGCTAAGATGGCTACTACTGAAGGTGAGAATGGTCCTGGTCATGATGAAAACATTAATGTTAACAATATTGTACCTAATCAAAATGTTAATCAAACTGCTAATAACAATCCTCCTCCACCTCTTCCTAATGCCCCAAACCATGTCCATGTCCATTGCTCAAATACTCCTGTTCCCAAATTTGATGGGAATGGTGAAACATTTGGGACATGGAAGGCCAGAATGCTGCTGCATTTTGGCGGGATAGAGAGGTATATGTTAAAAATCCTTAAGGATGGACACTATATACCTATGTCTCTCGGGGTAAGTCCTCTTCTTGATCCAACTGGAAGAAGAGGGTCTAGAGAAAAACCAGAAGACCACTAGTCAGATGAGGATCGTAGACTGGTAGACTTGGATACCAGACTGAAAAACATGATCCTTGCTGCTGTCCCTGAAGACTTAATTCCAACACTTGTGTTGTTTCCCAGTGCCAAGGCTATGTGGGATGAATTGGTCATTCAGTTTGAAGGAGGTGATGACACCATTGTCACTAGGAAAGTTACTTTAAACAAGAAGTAAGAATCCTTCTTTGCTCTACCTAATGAAAGTCTAACTGGTACTTATACTAGATTTACTAGCCTTATTAAACTGTTAAGAGAGTGGGGTATTGAAAAAGACAAGGACATCCTTCTTGAGAAATTCTATGATATTCTTCCATCTAAATGGGAAAATATGATTCTTGTCCTAAGACAAGGTAAGATCCTGCACAGTCACACTCTTGATTCTCTCTATGGAGCTTTTAGATTCACTGAGGATAACAATGCTGCAAGACTTGTGGCTGAACAAGATGCCATAAACCATGCCCAAAGTTCCAAGGTAACCAATTTCACTGGACAACCCTGTGCTGCCTTAATTTCTGCTGAGAATGCCCAGTTACATTCTATGAAGGAGATGTTAAGCAATTTACTGAACTCTGGGTTGACTACTGAGACCAGTGTTGGTTGTGATGAATCTGACGATGATGATCTGGTAGCCATGATTGCCAAGACCTTTAATAGGTTTAAGCATAAATCTAATCGATTTAATGGTTCCAACAATGCTTCCAGCTCCAGCTCTCTGGACAAGGCCAATCTTACCTGCTATAAGTGTGGTAAGAAAGATCACTTTATGAAGGAATGTAGATCTAGTCAGATGAACAATTTATAATGTGCCTGATGATAAATATAAAGCTAAACATAAGAAGTTTAAGGCACAAATTGCCCTCTTGTCCCTTGAAAAAGAAAAAGAAAAGAACAAATGTATGATGGCAAACACTGAAGGGAAGTGGGAACTCTCTGATGATTCATCTGATGATGAGGAAGAGATTACGAATATGTGTTTTATGGAACTAGAAGATCAACAACAACATCTGGTGAAAGATGATGTCATTGCAGGAAGATGGGTGCACATCATCTTGAAAAAGGTATGTGATTATGATAAGCAGGATGACCCTGAATTGAAATTGGACATTGTTGAATCACTCAATGGTGATTTATTGTTTGTTGAAACTGTAAGAACTGATAGTGAAAGTTATCTGGAAACAATTTTAACTGAATTAAACAATGTAAAACCAAAGATGAATGACTTGCAGAGTGTTCAGTTGGCTCTAAAAGAATCAGTTTTGAAATTTAAAGCTTTAAAACTTGAAAATCAAAGCTTAAAATCTGATATTGAGAAAGAAAAAAAGATTATCAAGTCCTGGGTTAATGCATCTGAAAAAAATTATGATGCTTTTTCAAGAACAATTGTGCCCAAAAGAATGCATGGAAATCAGGAGATCTTCAAATGGCTGCTACCATACCAGATCTCTATGCATTGCCTTCATCTCTTCAAGTTGAAACTTCTTTTGATCAACCTAAGAATTTCAAAACTGAATATGTTGAAATCACCTCTGTTGAGGTTAAAATTGGAACCAATCAGGCTAAATCTCCAATTAAAAAGGTTGGTTGTGAAAAGCCTTTACTTCAAAAGTCAAAGGAGCCCAAGAATCCTAAGATCAAGAATCAAACTGAACCTAGGTCCAAGGTTCAGGTGTCTGGTGAAAATTACATTTTGCTGAAACTGGACAGTCAACTCCAACTTTTGTCTAGGCATGTTCGGAGTTGTACTGCTAGAATCAAAAACCTGGAAGGAGCCTCTTCTCCTTCAGTTGAAAAACTAAGTGTCAAAATCCTTTCCAAGTCTAAACAAAAACAAAAGGTTCCACCTTGAACCAAAACTGAAAACAAAAAGGGAAACAAATACCAAGTACTAATTGTTTTTACTCATGGATCTGAAGTAACTTAACAAGCTCCAGATTCAGCCTCCAGTTCCACCCTTCAACAATCAACTATGACTTCTCAGGTGAAGTCCAGTGAACCCATCAAGAAAAGATGGGTTAACAAAAACAACTAATGATTTTATGGGTGTGCAGGGCGATCGAAAGAAGTAGATCTGGTATCTATACAATGCAGCTGGACGGACTATGACAAGATGTAAGCCCCTGCTGGAAGAGTTCACTGTCCAAGATGGACCGACAATGACTTTTGGTAATGATGGTACTGGAAAAACTGAAGGATATGGTGTGCTTAACAATGGACAAGTCAAATTCACTAAAGTTGCATTTGTAAATGGTTTGAAATATAACCTGATTAGTGTAAGTCACCTGTGTGATGATGGCTTCAGAGTTTTGTTCGATGTTGCACAAGGCACCATTTTTAACAAGGATTGGCAAGTGGTAATGATCGCTCCATGAAAGGGAAATGTGTACATTAGGGACATGGAACTTGCTCCAAAAGAGCACTATTTCTATGTAAGAGCTGATGAGGACACCAACTGGTTATGGCATAAAAGGTTATCCCACCTTTGCAATATTCTTGTGCAATATTCTGTCAATCGTAAAAAGGAACACTTCACAAGTTTAAGTGTTTCGATTTTTAAAAGAGAATTTCTAAGTATAGATAGCTTATATTTCATAGCTTGTTAGGATATTTACATTTATGTATTATCTTGGTTCCGCAACAACCTTGTACTTTATTTAGCATCAATAAATAAAATACATTTGAAAATTACAACTTGGTATACAATCACTTTAACTGGTCATCTCCAGTTCAGTGTTTATATTGCAAAGAACTCTCACCATTGACATAGAGGTGTCTTCAGTTAGTACCATCTCTTGAGTTGGGACTTATAAGGTTTGCATTTGCTGAGTTAAACATCAATGAAGAAATTATCGATTTTATGTCAAGATAATAGTGTAAGATTTCTTCGATACATTATTTTGATGACTAGTTAGTACGGATGATTTACGAGTACATATTCGAGCAGATACAAGTTTTTTGTAACGAGTATCTACAGGTTTATGTAGTCTGAAATTTTGTAATTTTTCTATGATAAGTTTTCTGGAAAATTCACGAAATTTGGCTAAGGAATGAAGCTTGTGTGAATAAAAATCTGAAAATTCGAAGTCCTTCATGCACGTTAGCATGCCTCACGCTGACGTCATCACAAAGCCCACGAAGAGTGTCCTTCGGCCCGGCCCACGAGGATTCGAATATAAATACGGGTTTTAACCTTTCATTAGTTTACCCTAATCGAAAATTAACCCTAATTAATCACACGAATTACTCTCCTTCGTACCACTATTCATCCGCCCCCTTCTTTCGATCAATTTCATCTTTAGTTCGTGTTTTTCAATCAAATTTGTTGGTAAATTCACGATATAGGATGGATTATTGATGTTTTACCCTCGAAAATCATCGGATTTTGAACTTTACCCCTGCTTGATTTTTGAATTTTCCTTCGCGTGAACAGTAACATGGACGAATCAAGGATTGAATCTTTGATTTTTGGTGATTTGGACTAAATTTGGACTTAAAACTGGATTAATTGATGTTTGTACAGCTTAAATCTAATAAAAGCTCACTTTAACATGTTTAAAATCAACATTAATTGAAGAATTAATGGTTCGGTCACTATTCACACGAAGCAGATGAAGAACACGACGAACATACCACTTTGTGTTCATCAAAATCGAATTTGTTTTGATTTTTAAAACAGTGATATTCTGGAAAAAAACAAGTCCAAGTTGATGTTATTCGATTGATTTCGATCAATTTGAGCATCATATGGAGGTGTTTTCATGAACACGAAGGTCGGCTCGTGCTGACGTCATCACGAAGAGATTTTACCTCGTGATGACGTCACCACAAAACAGACTTGGAAATTTTCAAATTTTCTAACTTTTTGTTTTCTTGTCGTTTTTTTTTTATTTGTGCAGATATGGCAGGACAAGGTGCTCCTGTGTTCGTCAAGGAACATAATGATGCGATTGATCTCAGCATTACACAGTCGGGATGCACACCAGAGTTTCACGGTGTTCTTCAGTAGTTAGCACGCTCTCGTATTCATTTTGCTTTGACCGAGAATCCTCCGCTGGTCATAAGTCTTATTACTGAATTTTGGAACTCAGCCAGATTGGTGCAAGTTGGTGATCATACTACGATTTGCACTACTATTGTTGGACATAACATTCAGCTTACTGCTGGAGCAAGGTCCTGTTGAGTTTGAAGAAAGCTTTTGTGATGGTGCTCTCAGGCGTATGGGATATGTTGGTGATATTACTCATCCTTATCGCAAGAATCTTCTTCTAGGCAAATGGAGATTATTTGCCTACTACTTATTGAGGTCCCTAGTCATCGGAGTGCAGGTCATCATCAGTTGAACATTTTTACTGAACAAGCCCTACAACTTTTCTCAGTACATATATGATAATGTCGTTAAGCAGTTGAGATCTTTTGGAAACGATAAGAAATTCTTTCTATTTCCAAGATTTGTGATGATAATCATTCGGCACAGAATAGCAGATTTACCGTTTGATGGTTCTACTTTCAATTTGGGTCGTTTAACTCACAAGGTGTTTGTTGAGAGTATGAAACGCTTTGCAGATCATGGTGTTCCTAATAATGTTGCCAATTCACCATTATTCGGACATCTTATCAGTCCTAACTATGTTGCACCTCGACAAGGTTGGGAAGATGACGTACCTGTTGCTGCTGTTGCTGATGATCAGGCTCAAGATAATCCTTAAGAAGAGCAAGTTGATCAGTTTGAGGGACTCAATGATGTTCCTCTATATGTTGGAGATCTGGAGAATGATCCAAATATGGATGCTCTTATGCAGGATATTGATGATCCCGCAAATCTTGTTCCACCAACTACTGGAGTTTCTACTTCTACCTCTGTTCCAGTTGGTGATGATGTTGGTCCTTCTGAGCTACCAGTTACTGTTAATGCTGGTGATGACTCAGAAGATGACTCAGAAGAGGCAGAAAGATTGCCGAAGCGAAGAAGAAGCCAAGGAAAAGGAGTTGATGCTGTGGAGAGATTTCCAACTTCTCAGCGATCTCAGGCTGAAGTTGATAGAGAGTTTGCTACGTATCAAGCTGCCATGGAGAGATATCAAGCTACTCCATCAGTTGCTGCTTTAAGAGCTTCAGTTGTTGATGTTCCTGTTTCTATGTCTACTACTTCTGCTAGTGTTGTTGTTGGGGAGAGACGGTCGAGACCAAAGTTTATTATTTGAGGAATTGGTTCTCGCGCACAAGTTGTCACTGAGGCTACAACTGTTACGATTCCTACTGCTCCTAAGCCTTCTTCTGCTCCTATTCAGGCTACTGTTCCTGTTTCTTTTATCATGGGACGTTTGTTGGCTCCTCTGCAAAGACCTCAGATGCTTCCCACAGGAACTTTCAGTGCTCGTATGCCTTCATTTAAAGCTACGATGCCACCTCATGCCTCTACATCTGATGTTGTTTCTACTTCACGTCCAATTGATCCGGTTCAAGTGCAGCTGAGTCGTTTGTTTTCAGAGAAGAAGATGTTAGAGATGAGGGTTACATCTTTGGAGAATCAGCTAAAGCTCCAAGCTGCCAAGCATCAAGAAGAGATGGACTTAATGACACCACTTGTTCATTCTCTTGGTTCTAGACTTGACCAATTCTTGGCTCAAGGGGGAGATAAAGATGGTTGTAAGGATGATGAGCTTGCTAAGAAGACAAGAGATGATTATCATGAAGATCAAGATCCAACTCAAGGTCCAAACCAAGGACAACCAACAGAAGGTGAGCGAGAGAATAGAGGTCAAGGTCAAGATGTTGATGTTGCTATGGATATAGAGACTGCAGATATTCAGGGGGAGTCGGCAAGACCGACTGAGTCGGAGATTGCTGGTACAGCTGGTGCTAGTACTTCTAGGACTCAAGATAAAGGTAAAGCTGTGATGGTTGCTCCAGATGCAGATCTTAATGATCAAGATGATGATGATGAGGAAAATTCCAATTCAGGTAACTCCAATTCTAATTCTAATAGAATAGAAAGGGAGAGTCAAGAAAAGTTAGTGAATGATCCTCATAATCATATTGATAAAGAAAATCTTAGCAAAGGAAAAACTACTCAGGATAGTGAGTCAACTAAGACCGATTCTACTACCAATGCCTCTACAGATTGAAATTTGCACCCTTTAATTGTGCATAGACTAGAAAAGAGATTGGGATATGATCCACTGGCTCATATGAGAGCTAAAGCAGATATTATGGATTATGATGATTATTATGATCCAGGATCACTTAGGGATCAAATGAAAGAACGGTCAGGGTTAACTCATACATCGTCAGAGTTAGAGTCAGATTCGGATTCAGATTCGGATTATGAACCTTATAACTAATGATTTTTGTTTTTGTAATGATTATAAGATAAATATGAATGTAATTGTTACATTATACTTATGATATAATATTATTGTTGTAAGTTAAAATAGATAAAGATTATTAGATAAATATTAATGTAATTGTTGCATTATATTTATGATATATTATTATTTATTTTAATTTCTTTTATGTATTTATACTATTATATTATGTCTTGACTTATGAATTTATGTTCTTTATCTTTGTACATGTGAATTTTTTGAATTGCAGATAAGCATCAAAAGATAGGTGCGTTGGACGATCTTGATGCTGAAAATGATTTAGATAGTATCAACGGTGAAGATATGGAAGAAGGAGACTTCATTACTTCAGAAGCTGATAGAAAAAGGTTGCTTGATATACCTTATGACTTTGATCGTGTCTTTAATTAAGATGAAGTCATTCAAGTTGAACCAATAGCTGAAGTAGAACATCTCAATCTTAATCAAATGAGACATAGTCCAAATGAACCTAGGAACACAGCAAGTTTGATATTTGCTGTATCGGCAAACATAATCGATGAAGAACATGACAATATTTTTGAGTTATACTGGAATATTGATGCTACACAAGAGATTGATCTTAGAAGATTCAATATACCTCCGGTGCAGCAAGACCCTGAGTTTATAATTGATAGAAGGGTTCCAGTGATTGTAACTCGTGCTGGTTTTCATGTGGGTGGAAATTTGAAACCATCAATGTTTTGGGAATTTATCTCAGACAAGGATGCACCCAAGTACTTCTCAGTGATACAAAGTTGGTTCTATGATCACAGAATCAAATTGTTTATTATCAAGAGAAAGGAGGGATGCCAGTACATGTCGATGAGTCAAAGACACTTCCAGTCTCTCAGTGATTTTGATATGATAGATTTGGGAAGACGATGGTTTGTTAATCTTCAGAGCAATGGACTTGCAGATTTCTACTGGAATAGATTCAGAGATGAAAGAATTAGGAATTTTAGTGATAGAGGTCTGAAGCCAGAAGAGAGGTTGATTAAGCCAACACCTTTGAATAAGATTAAGAATCAAGATGGCACATTTCGTTTTGAACAGCAAAGGATTAAATGTTTTAAGAAGGTTCCCGCTATCAGATGGGATCAAGATATGCTGACGACGATGACATATTGGCAGATAGATATCAAGTTAGGCGAAGCACAGATGTTTGTTGATGATTCACAAAAACAGATGTTGCTACGCATGTATGATCCAATGCAGGTTGTCAACTTGTCAAGAGGTGATCAAAGAAGACTTTTGAATACACCTTGTTCAGCAGTGGAATTTTGGAGAGTTGAAGAAAGGCGCTATCACAACATTCTCGCACATTGTTTACAAGAGAGAATTCATGCGAATAGCACAAGGCTTTTGTTTAATGGATGACTTTGAAGTTCAAAGACTTTAAAGAAATCTAGTTGCAACTGTCAAGGGGGAGTCTGTAGATGCAGATTCGTTGTGACAATCGCAACATAGATTTGATTATCATTTATGTTTTAGGAACTATGTTTGTAATCATTTAAATAAGAAATTGTGTTGGTATTTAATGATTATAGTTGAACTTCAATATTATATATGTTTGTGTTTTGTATTGTATTTGTGTGTTATGTATTGTTTTGCAGGTACAAGAACATAGAATCAAGGTTTATAAGTCTCAAAAAATACTTAAACGATGATTGAATGTTGTGTACGAGCCAAACAAAGTCAAACAAAGGACCAAAGGCACATGGGATTACCCTCGTGCCGACGTCAGCACGAGGTGGATTGGTTTATTGTTAATTCAGGCCTAATACATCGATTAAGGCCTAAGCCCACACGAACCAATACTCTTCTAGTATAAATACAAACCTAATCTACGAAATTAGGTAGATCTTTTGAGGGAATTGTACACGAATTTACAAATTTAGGCAAATTGTAGCTCGTGTGATCTCCAACACAAACTACAAGCTCGTGCACATCCTTAGGCTGATTAATTGCTTATTAATCAACAAAAGGCAATAGCAATCTGTTAGGTCCAGAATTACTCGACTCGCTCCAGACGTGACTACTGGAGCCCTCTGAAGATTTGTCCAGAAATTATGTGAAGACCAGTGAACAACTTACTTGTACAGGAATCTGAATTCCACCAGATTTGTTCACTGGACTTCACTCCAGTCAAGATCTTTCCACTGAAGAACATTCTCACTGAAGTCGAAAACTGAAGTCTGAAGAAAGAAGTCTGACAAATAGCGGAGCTCACTGGCTGACTTACCAGATCTCCTGACTGGAGTGCTTGACAATGTTCTAGACCTTACTAGTCTAAACACTGATTACGAGGAATTGACTTTTTGCCTTTACATGTCTTTACCCGGACAATCCATTTGTCCTTTGTTAAAAGCCCTTACATGCATGTAAAGGTGGTTGGTTAATTAGAAGACAGGTCACTGTCAAGTGACTTTATTCTTGTACTTTAATCAATGCATTTAAGGAATTAAAGTAATTTCCTTAAATGCATGTAACCATATTTGTACGGCAAAAAGAATATTATATTTATTCGTTTTGCCTATAAATACCAAGTCTCTTCCCTCGTCCAAATTACACTTTTGCAATTTGGTGCTTTTGCTCAAATACTCTCGATCTAAACAGTTATACTTCACAACTTTAAGTATTTTGATCAAGGAGTATATTTAGCAATACTAGATCACTTGTAATTCACAGGTTGTTTAGATACTTACTTTGTAATATCTTGTTCCGCAACAACCTTGTATTTTAGTGCTTACTTGACCTGTCATATTCATACTAGTCCTATCTAGTGCGTACTTGACTTGTTGTATTCTACACTTGTGGGTTAAACCATAAAGTGAGGGACTTCACATTTGGTATCAGAGCAGAAGGCTAACATACTTGCCTAGATTTGTATTTTCTTAATGGCCAACCCAGAGAATACACAAGGAAACCCTTTAAATACTGGACCTCCTCCCATTAATGAAACTGAACAGACTACTGACCATGTTAACAATAATCTCCCACCACCACCTCTTATTCCTGCTTCTCCACATGTTAATGTGCACTACTTAAACACTCTTGTTCCCAAATTTAGTGGGAATGGTGATGAATTTGGCATGTGGAAAGCCAGGATGATATTACATATTACTGGAATTGAGAGGAACATGATAAAATCTTAAATGAAGGACCTTATATTCCTAGAAGTCCTCTCAATCCACTTCTTGATCCTCTTAGAGCAAGATATGGAAGGGAAAAGAGAGAGGAACACTGGTCTGAAGAGGATAAAAGACTTGTTAATATAGATACTATTTTAAAAAATATGATCCTCGGGGTTGTTCCTGAATCTCTTATTCCCACACTAGTTCTCTATCCTAGTGCTAAAAGCATGTGGGATGAACTAGTAAACCAGTATGATGGTGGTGATGACACTATTGTTACCAAAAAAGTATCTTTGAATAAGAAGTACGAGTCACTTTTTGCTCTACCCAATGAATCATTAACTAGTACTTACACCAGATTTATGAGTATCATAAACCAGTTGAGAAGGCTTGGAGTAGAAAAAGACATGGATATACTTCTAGAAAAATTTTGTGATATTCTTCCATCTAAATGGTCTCACATGATCGTGGTCTTGAGACAAGGTAAAACCTTGCATTCCCATAATTTGTCAACATTGTATGGAGCCTTCAAATTCACTGAAGAGAATCAAGTCCAGAGAATTGAGGCAGAAAAAGATGCTATTAATCATGCTTCCACTAGTTCCCCTGTTGTTAGTCATACTGAACCACCCTGTGCGGCATTAATGTCTTCTGAGAATGTGTTTTCTATGAAGAAGATGATGTCTGAATTAATGGATTCTGGAGCCATAAATTATATCTCTTCAGATTATGATGAAACTGATAGTGATGATCTGATGGCTATGATTGCTAAAACGTTTAACCGTTTCAAAGCAAGAGCCAACTGACCCACTGGACAACATGCACCCAGTTCTTCCATTGACAAGACCAATCTGACATGCTTTAAGTATGAAAGAAATGGTCATTTAATGAAAGAGTGCAAGTCCAATCAGTTTGTTTCTCAATCTGGTCCATCAACTTCTTATAACAAGCCTGATGATAGCTACAAATCCAAGTACAAAAAACTTAAGGCTGAAATTGCTCTCATGTCTGCAGAAAAAGATAATAATCAGTGCATGGTTTCTGAAAAAGAATGGGTTCCCTCTGATTACTCATCAATTGATGATGAAGAGGAAAGAGATTGCTGTTATATGGCTCTGGCTGATCAAGAGCATCTGATGAAGGAAAATGTCACATCTGGAAGATGGGTGGACATTGTTATCAAAAAGGTAATTGACTATGACAAGGAAACTGATCCTGAATTAAAATTGGACATTGCTGAAGCTATAAACTCTGATTTAATTTTTGTGGAAATTGTTTGATCAGATATGTCAAATAGTTTTGAAAGACAAATTTACAATAAAAGTTAGAAGAACTTCAAGACATTGAATTGGCCTTTAAAGAACAAGTTTTAGTTACTGAACAACTGGTCCAAGAAAAGGAAGAGCTTGAAAATGCTTTATCTAAAGAAAAACAAGTCATTCAGTCATGGCTTGAGACCAGGAAACCATATGATGCTGCACGAAACCAGTGCCCCTCCTAAAAACGTGCATATCTGGCGGGTGATGTAAATGCAGTAGCATTAATACCAGTTGTTGACCGATTGCCAGAAGTGTTAAAACCTAGCACTAATTATGATGAACCAACAACTCCCAAGACTTGTGTTATTCCACCAGTTCAATTAACCGAGATTAAGACTGGGGCACACCAGATGACTACTATTGAAGAAACCCAGTGGTCTTTTCATCCAAGACTACTATTGAAGAAAGTGAACTCAACCAGATACCCCAGGGATCCATTTGGCAGGATCCAGAGAACCCATCACTCAATGGGTTCCCAAAACTAACTAATCAATCTGGTGGATGTGCAGGGCGATCGAAAGAAATATATTTGGTATCTTGATAGCGCTGCTGGCAGGACAATGACCGGATGTAAGACCCTGCTGGAGGAGTTCGTAGCTTCAAACGGACCCTCTATTACTTTTGGGAATGATGGTGCTGGAAAGACTGAGGGATATGGTGTCCTGAATAATGGTCAAGTCAAATTCAGAAGGGTGGCTTATGTCAATGGTTTGAAATATAACCTAATAGGTGTGTTGTTTAACATCTCTCAGGGCATTGTTTTTAATAAGGTTTGGAAGGTAGTATTGATTGCTCCCAGAAAAGGAAATGTGTATGTAATGGATATGGAAAGCTCTCGTTCAGAGCAGTGTTTCTATACCAAGGCTGATGAAGACACAAACTGGTTATGGCATAAAAGGTTATCCCGTTTAAACTTCAAAAATATTAATAAGTTGTCCAGAAAACAACTTGCAGATGGGATACCTTCAGTTTCTTTCAAAAATGAAAGGCCATGTCCAAGATGTGAGATGGGTAAACAGAAACGCACCAGTTTCAAGACAAAGCAAAATTTTAGCATATCTGAACCACTTCATATGCTTCATATGGACCTTTATGGTCCAGTGAATGTTCAGACTCGTGCTGGTAAGAAGTATACCTTGGTAGTAGTTGATGAGTATTCCCGATATTATTGGGTATTATTTCTTAGATCAAAGAATGAAACTGTTGCTGAAGTTATCGCTCTTATCAAGCAAATTGAACTCAAATATAAGCGAAAAGTATGTCAGTTAAGAAGTGATAATGGAACAGAATTCTAGAATGCAACTCTGGAGAAATTATGCACTGACACTGGCATCTCCTAGAATTTCTCATCAACACGCACTCCAGAACAGAATGGAGTTGTAGAAATAAAGAACAGAACGCTGATAGAAGCTGCCAGGAGGATGCTTGCTGAATCTGGTCTTCCTAAAATGTACTGGGCTGAAGCAATTGCAACTGCTTGCCACACCCAAAATTGTTCAGTGTATGTGAAGCGACACAAGAAGACATCTTATGAAATATTGAGAAATAGAAAACCAAATATTGGTTATTTTCATGTTTTTGGATGTCCACTATACATCCTGAACGACTCCAGTCAGTTAGGAAATTTGATGCCAAAGCTGATGAGGGATATTTCTTAGGATATTCAGCCATTCGCAAAGCCTTCAGAGTTCACAACAAGAGACTGGAAAAGGTTCAAGAGTCAATACATGTCACATTTGATGAATCCAATGAAGCAATCAATAAAAAGCCAACACTTAATTCTCCCCCAGAAAATCCAATTATCTTTGGTGAATCTGATCCTATCAAAGATTCATCTAATGATGCTTCCAGTCATCCTGACTTGGAACCAGTGAAATTTGATAAACCTCCTAGTAATACTTCATTTTATCCATCAATAAGTTTCAAACTACCCTCTGAACTTGTTATTGGATCAGATGTTCGTACTACTACTCCAGTATTAGCTTCAGTTGATTTTGAGCCAGTAATTCAAGAAATTCCCTTAAATGAAGAATTTGAACCAGATGGGTCTTCCTCCAGTTGGCAAGAAAGAACCAATTGGAACCAGATGGGTCTTCAGGAATAAGGTTGATGAAGATGGACACGTGATACGAAATAAGGCCAGATTAGTGGCACAAGGGTACGTCCAGACAGACCTTGACTTTGAAGAATCATTTGCACCAGTAGCAAGGTTAGAAGCCATCAGAATGTTTTTAGCCTTTGCTACTCATCATAAGTTCAAGGTCTACCAGATGGACGTAAAGAGTGCATTTTTGAATGGAGAATTAGAAGCAAAGTTTATGTCAAGCAACCTCCAAGCTTCATTGATGAAATGCATCCACATTGGGTATATCGTCTGGACAAGGCACTGTATGGCCTCAGACAAGCCCCTCGAGGTGGTGTTAAAATGAAAGTATTTTAGAGGTGGAAGGGGCATTAGTGAAACTTAGATTTATGATATAAATAGCCCCCTTCCACACATTAATTGTAAGCCTTTGACCATTTTCTTAATTAATTTCAATCATTCCACTCCAATTCTCTCTCAATCTTCATCCCCAACTTCCAAGCACACACAAACACCTTTTCACACACTAACACCATTTTTGCACAAATCCAGCTTAAATTTCTGTTCTACATTTGGTATCAGAGCACAACAACTATACGTTGGCAGATCCAGAGCTTGATTTCGTGCAATAATCATCCAATTTTCAAATTTTACTTTCCAAAAACCGTTTCTGTTACGAACAGTGGGATTTTGATACAGTTGATCATATCTCGTAATTTGTATACCGTTCGAAGCGTCTTTCGATTATGATTTCATCGGTATATCATTTGTGAAATTTCGTTGAGAAACAAAGGAGATATCATTGATTTACTTTTCGAATTTTATTCAAAACGATCTTCACTGTTCTTCACCATTTCACCTATCAAATCTCATTAAATCATAGTTTTTTGTTCACCAATAGATTCTTGATACTTTAAAACACATTCCTGTCAAATTTCAAGTCCCAATTCGATCTAAATATTTAGTTCGAATTTTAGCTTTTTGGCTCAAAATTTGGGTTTTGAATCTGTTGTGTTTTGTGCTGAATTTTGTTAATCGGTGTGTTGCTAAGGTGAAAACAAACAGTTTGCAAGTGATTTCAAGTTCTAACTCCTACTAAATCAAAAGTTATTGAAGCTTTTAGAAGTTGTTAATGGAGTTCATGTTCAAAACTGTTTTGATGAAGAAGATGATGGCCCTAGGACGACTTTGCACTAGGACGATCTTGCCAAGATCGTCCTAGCCTCTGAACTTTGCATTCTTTCCTTCTAGTGCTTTGTGGCTTGTAGGACGATCCTCTCAAGATCGTTCTGACAAGTGTTGTGTGGTGTGAAGTGTTTGTTTGTGGCTGTTTGAGCATGAAAATGAGGAGCTCAATCACAAGGTGGGTTTAACCAAGAAAATCATCAAGATCTCCTACAAAGTAGTGCAAACCTACTAAATTCTTGACGAATCTAAGGTGCATGATGATTTTCCCATAGAGATGTATCGATCTATGGAGGATATGAATGTAATATGATTATATATGATGATTGATTGATGATGGTGAATATCTATGTTCTGATGATTAAATGTACTGCAGATATGCAGAGAATGTTGTAATGAATATATGTGTGTTGTACGAATATGATTGTGTGTAAAGTTGTATTGTATTGAATTGGATATATGCTGACATATAATGATTGATTGGATGTATATATATAGACATAAATTAGGGAACCATCGTATTTTGGGCCCGAAATGGGCCTGGCCCCTGAATCCAAAATGTCAGTACGAGGAATAACTAGAACATTCCCGAAATATAATATACTTTTTGTATTCTATCCACATCCTTGTTTAATTAAAGAGATTGAATATTGACCAATCCATGACCCCTTGGTAATAAGATGTAAAAGAATATATGTTTGAGGCTTATTCCCAAGGGCAAGGGAGTTTCCAAGGGCAAGGGAGTTCCCAAGAGCAAGGAAGTTCCCAAGGGCAAGGGAGTTCCCCAAGGGCAAGGGAGTTCCCAAGAGCAAGGGAGTTCCCAAGAGCAAGGAAGTTCCCAAGGGCAAGGGAGTTCCCCAAGGGCAAGGGAGTTCCCAAGAGCAAGGAAGTTCCCAAGGGTTGAGGAGAGTCTTTATATGCATTATATAAATATATAATTATATTTATATGCATAGATGTCGTACAAACATAGATTCTAGTTAAAGACCATTTCTTGTCTAGATACCCATCGGTTGGCAAATGGATGGTATTTGGCTAGGGAAGTGGCTGGCATTTGGCTCAGCATTTGGCTGGGCATATCGGCTGGCACATCGGCTGGTACATCGGCTGGCACATCGGCTGGCACCTCGGCTGGGGATATGGCCAAGGAATCGGCTAGGGGAGCCGCCCAAGGCCCAGTCTTATTTTTAGGAAATTCTTTGTTACATGTTCTCCATTATTCTTCTCCTTCCATTCCAATTCAAGTTCTTTCTTTAGGTAAAATTTATACCTTACCTTATCAGTGGCTAACTAATCCTTTTGGATCGGTTTGGTCAATTCAAACACTTGGAAAGTGTTTAATCCTTGGAAAATCATTGACAGATACTAGGACGATCTTGCCCAGGATCGTCCCAATCACTGAACATAAGACGATCTTGCCAAGACCGTCCCATTTCACTTCAAGATCGTCCCAGTTTCCATTTCACTTCAAGATCGTCCCACTTCCCAGTTCACTTCAAGACCGTCTCAATTACATTGAAAACCATCTTACCTTTCCTTTCTTAACACGATCTTCACAAGATCGTTCCAATTCCAAAAATTAAAAAAAATAAATAAAATTTGTTAGCGTTTGAAGTTTGTTAGCGTTCGAGTCTTTTGGCGGGAAAAATAACTTTTGCCCATGATCTTAAAATGGCATGTTTCATGGAGATTTGAAGTTTGTTAGCGTTCGAAAAATTTTCGGTCCGTTTTTGTGTGTTTTTGACGCGGTTTCGGCGAAATTTTTTTGAAATTATCAAATTTTTCCTATGATCATGATATCCAAAGTTTACATGAAATTTCAAGTTTCATAAGAACATATCTCGGCAGCAAAATTTGGAGGGAAACCTGAAATTCAAAAATTTTCAATTCTTAATTCTTCATTTCAATTTAAAACACAATATCATTTCATTTCTTTCCACCTTTGCTCAACAAAATGACAAGTCCAAGTATCTCAAATTCGGTCAAAAATGATTACGTCCTCAATTTTTGGTTAACTTCCTCACCCCAGACACCTACTTCATCTGAAATAAAACTTCATAAAGGTGGACTGTGCTCATGTTGTACGACTACTTTTTCGCAATCTGAAATAACTCCTTGTCAACTAATGAAGTTAATGATTCATTCGATTGCAACTGAAAATGTAAAGTTTCAAGAGGAAGTAGTCACGTTACAAGCTGAGAATGTCAAACTGAAAGAACAGATTACCTACTTTCAAGCTGGGAATGTGAGGCTTAGAAGTGAGATAAAAGAACTTCGAGATGAAATTGGAAACCTTAAAGTTAGGAATGAAATTGACAAGCAAACTTTGAAGAAGAATGATGAGTTGATGTCACAAGTTTCATCCTTCGAAGCTCGTCTCTTGAAGGAAACAACTCTTGCTTCAAAGATAAAGGCTGAAGTGTCAACAATTTCTTTGTCTGATTTGAGTTCTTTGGTTGAAAAACAACTTGAGAAGATTGAAAGTCGAATTGAATCTTTCAAGTCGAAGTCTCTTGATACAAAAGTTGAAGCTCTTATAAAACAATCGAGTAGTTCTTCTGTTTACAAGATTGGTGATGATCCAAAAACCCCCAAACGTAAAGTGTCTCAGTTTACCAACTATGCCTTGGAAAAGGATACAAGGTACTCTCAGAAGACAAATATTGATAGAACAAAGACTCTCATTCCATTCTTATCATTTGAAGACAATACCAAGTTCATCTCTCAAGCAAAAGCTCAGTTGACAAAGACTGTGCCAAAGTCATTTTATAAGCCCAAGTCAACCAAAGTCATTTTATAAGCCCAAGTCAACTGAGTCAAGGACATTCAAATATTCATTTTTGGAGCTATTTGATCTTGCACCAAAACCATTTGCAGTGCAAAACGTGAATGTCTTTGCATCTCCACTGCGTCCACGAAAACTCAACTTTTCAACGACTTCGAGTTTTCATCCTCCATGGACTGTAGATTCTATTCGTTGAATCGACCACACTTTCCTTTGGAGTATCAAGACTAAAACCATTGGGCCTACACTAAAATGGGTCCCAAAGGTTGTTGTTAAGTGATTCGATGAATATGGCTTATACACATGTCAGTGTATAACCCGGGCTAAAGATGTTGTTTATTGGACTACTACTTCATAATGGTTGATTCCCCAGTTTCGAATTCAAAGAGACATGATGAACATGTAGCCACACATTCATCATGAGGGGAAGAAAGAGAACAATGAAGTCGAACAAGTGTGTGTGCTTTCTTGAAATTTGATGGGGAGAAAGAAGAATTCATCAGTTGAGGGGAAGAAAGATAAATTGTTGACTAAAGTGATCCCCAAATTATTTTTTGAAGATAGTTATCGCCAACGTGGTGGGTACGCCGGGGGTACACCCTATACATAAGCGTTGGTGGTACGCAAATATGATTGTTTGATCAAGGGGAAGTTTGTGATGAAAAAGATGTTTGTCCAAATGCTTCAAGAGAGAGATTCATTAATTAAGGGGAAGTGTGACAAAGTTAAGATTGTCGAGAAAAGGCTTTCATGTTCAAATCTAAAGAGCCAAGATCAAGCATCCGCAACGCATATGCTCTGAGTATACAAGTTTTTCAAGATTGCATGACATGTTAAAGACTCAAATGATTCATCTTTAATGTAAGTGATGAAGATTCAAGGCGCAAGGTCAAGTTTGATGGAAGATCTTGAAGACAATGAGAAAGCTTCAATGACCTTCATCAACAAATTCGTATTTAAAGATGTTGTCATGCATGTATTACATTTCAACACCAAGGGGAAGAATGTTAGAGATAAAAATGGTGTTAAAATGAAAGTATTTTAGAGGTGGAAGGGGCATTAGTGAAACTTAGATTTATGATATAAATACCCCTCTTCCACACATTAATTGTAAGCCTTTGACCATTTTCTTAATTAATTCCAATCATTCCACTCCAATTCTCTCTCAATCTTCATCCCCAACTTCCAAACACACACAAACAACTTTTCACACACTAACACCATTTTTGCACAAATCTAGCTTAAATTTCTGTTCTACACTTAAGGGCCCAGTTTGGGTCTTTGGTATCCCAAAGGCTCAGACTTAGATCTAATGGGTTATTCAGATTCAGATCATGCAGGTTGTAAGATAGACAGGAAATCCACTACTGGTGGATGTCATTTCCTTGGTGGCAAACTGGTGAGCTGGACCAGTAAGAAGCAAACTTCAGTCTCTTTATCCACTGCTGAAGCAGAATATGTGTCTGCAGCTAGTTGTTGTGCTCAGATACTCTCGATGAAGCACCAATTTCTTGATTATGGTATTAAGTATTAAAAGACCCCTATTTTTTGTGTCAGTGCCATTGCTATCTCAAACAATCCAGTCATGCATTCCAAGACGAAACACATTGATGTCAGGTATCATTTTATTCGTGATCATGTAATGAAAAATGATGTTGAAATCCACTTCATCCCCACTGACAAACAACTTGCTGACATATTTACAAAACCTTTGGATGAGAAAACTATTCAAAATCTTGTCAGTGAGTTAGGAATGTTGAACCCTTAATCTGGAACCTTGTTATGAACGCCTTTGTGACACTGGCAGGGTTCTTTGATTCCAGATTTTTAAATCTATACCAGTAAAGTTATCGAACGCCTTTGTGATACTATCTTTACACTGACAGATTTATGGATCACCATTCTAGGGGGAAAGACTCAGACCACATTTTTTTATATATCTAAGTTTCAGGGGGAATTCATTAATTTATTCTCTCACTGGACAATTTTCTGGAAAATGTTCTAGTACCTTGTAAATGTGTCCCTCTCATTAATATTGGATAAGTTGATGTGCATGTTTGAAGTGACTTCAGTCACTTTGTAAATGTGTCCCTCTCATTTGTTTATATTACTTGATTTGCGTGTTTGAGGATTACCAGAATGGTCTAATCTGGGTACGTAGTGGAGTGTCTCTCCAGTGTACCATCAGTGCATATTCTACTGGCCTAATCCACCAGTGAAACTGGAATGTCCAGTCAACCTCCAGATGCATTGAAATGAGTCTCTGTGTGTCAAGTCATAATACTTTAATACTTGATGCTAGTGCGTGCCATCCATACAAACTTTTTATTTGGACAGCTACTGTTCAACTTACGTGGCATGACTTTTTCAACTTAAAATGATGGTTTTGTTACCTTGGGAAGGCAAAAAGTGCAAGTTGGTAACTTTTGTGGGCTGTCAACCGTCATACATTTATGTGTGATGGGAAACATTAAATGCGGATGTCAAAACCGATCAAAACTGTTTTGAAATTTTTCAAACTTACCGTTTTGATTTCCATTTTCTCTTTCCTCTACAAATACCCCTATTTACCTTCACCTTCAGTTTTATCTCGAAAATCATTTACTCCCAAATCTTCAAATTTCTTCATTTATTTCTTTCTCTCTTCATTCAATTCCAATCATCACTATCTTTCTTCTTAAATTTCCTTGTAAACCCTAAATTCTTTCAATTTCAACTTTCAAATGGCACCCAGAACAACAAATTCTGACAAAAATCTTCTTACCAACAACTATACTCCTCCTGCTACTGTTACTAAAGCTCATGACATCATCATTGATTCTGACAAAATCAGGATCAACATGCACAACTGGATGGCAAAGCTTGCCGGAACCCATGATCCTCAATCCATCATCGAACGACTAAATTCTTTCTTTCTTAGTTTTCCATTATATGGGGCTCTTACTATGAATCCAGGGAAAATGTACCATGGTTACTTGTTAGAATTTTGGTACACTACTCATTTTTAGGCTGGTGATGATCACACCATTCATTACACCTTGAAAAAGGGATCTCATCCTCAAACAATAACTATTGATTCCCTACGAGATGCCCTTCGTTTGCACTATTTTTCTGAAAATGAATTACCATTACAACTTCCCACTGGCATCAATCTTAGGGAAGTGTGTAGGCAGAAGGGTCACACTGATATTCTTGATGAGCAGGGTGTGTTAAAGAGAAAAGGTACTATCTATATGAGTAAACTCACTGATTCCTGGAGATTTTTTTTTACTTATCTGGTAGAGTGTTTGGGAAGTGGATCTGGAGGGCTTGATCAAATAAATCAGACCCAACTTATGATTGCATATTGCCTATGGCATAGGCTTAGGATTGATTTTGCCAAATTTTTTAAAATGATTTGGCTGAAAGGATAAAAGTACGTAAAAGAAAATCTCATGTCCCCTTCATTCGATTTTTGTCTTTGATTTTAAAGCGTGCACTTGGGAATGAGTATGATTATGACACCAGTCATTTTTCTATGGCTGCGCACTTGAGGGATCTCAACAACTTAGTGTCCAAAGATAATGAAGTTGAAATCCCAGTTGAGATGATTGAATGCTTTCGGAGGGAAACTACTGATGCATCTCCTCCAGTTGATTCAGAAGAAACCCAGGGTGGTCCTCAATTCAATATAGGCACTCCTGGGGATTTCACTACTGAAGAGCAGTAACCAAAAAACTTCTGATCAACAACAAACTCTTGTTTTTCCTACAAACATCTCCACCAGACCAAGAAATACCTCTAGACGCCTAAGGAGAGGATGAGCTCTGGTCATTCCTCACATACAACAATGGAAGAAGCAGAAAATCACCTTGAACAAAAATGTACCTGATCAGGCTGTAAAGCAGGAAAATGTGGTTATGCCAGATTCCTCCCAGATCGACTTGAACAAAAATGTACCTGATCAGGCTGTAAAGCAAACCACCTTCTGGGATAAAGATGAATCATCCCTAGACTTGTCCAACTCTGGCCAAGTTCAGGATTTATTTGGTGATGAAGCTCAGTCAATGGAGGCAGATCTCCAGATTCCTATCCCTACTTCAAATGATCTCCCCATCGCTGTCATTCCTTCAGAAACCCCATCTCTTACTCAACTCCAGTATGAACAAACTGTGATGCCACCTCCTCCACCACCTTTAATTTATTCAAACACACCATACATAAATCATCTTCCTTCTATTTATATTCCTTCACCTCAATCAACTCAAAATCCTCCACAATCAACTAAGAGACTTCAAGTTTTCAATATTCCAGTCTCAAGTGCTCCAGACTCTACTGCTGTTCAAACTGAATCCCTTATACATGAAAGAGTCGAGACACTTATATCAATTTTTCAAAGAAGTGCATCCGGACCCTCTTCTATACCAGTGGGACTCTCTTCATCATCTTCCACCGAAGCCCAAGGCCTTTTAAACAAGGTGGCGGACTTGGAGAAATCCCTTCAATCATCCTCCTAGGTTCTCTCTGACTTCAAATCTGCCATGACAAATTCTTTTTGGTCAGAGTTGAACACCTTTTCTAGGAATGAACAACTGGTATTTGATAAATTGAATGAACTGGGACTGGTACTGAACCTCCAGGAATCTTTCAAAGTGGCAGTCCAGGAAATGAAAGAAATATCTTCTGTCTAAGTTTCTTCTGTCCAGTCTGCTGTTAAAGAAGCAGTTGACACCCCTAGGAGAACTGAAGACTCAGGTCCAGAATTTGCATCGTGTGGTGGATAGGTTGGATTGTTGGCCAACACTGGAACAGAGTTCAGTCATCAGCAATGTAAGTGACCAGACTGCTTAGAAACTCAAGAATCTGGTACTCAAGCAACTCTCTACTGATGTGACTGACACTGTTATGATCAAATTGCAAGAAGTCATGTTGCCGAAGGTGATTGATGTGATTGTTAAGGAAATCCTCAAGGACTTGGTGACTGAAGTTAAAAATTTGAAAACACAAGTCCAGGAACTCAAGAAAGATGCGTCTGCAATGAAGCCAGTGGTTGGTCATACTTTTGGCTCCACTGATAGGCAAATGCTAGAGCAGGTCTGGAATCACCTCAATTCTGGAGGTTATTCCAAGGGGGAAAGTGCTAATCCAGCTGCTCTAGTTGCATTTGCTGCTGAAAAATTGAAGGACCAAACGATGGAATCTGCTCGTGTGGAGGAAAGTGATGCTATTGGTACTGATGCCAATGAGCCACTATCGGGCAGTGGACCCGACCGTTTGCAATATAGTTAAGAGGTAAGACCGTGTTCGTTCTCGGGGATTGGTTTAAACTAGTTGTTTGGTAAAATGGTTTGGAAAAGTGGTGTTGCTTCAATTTTCTCTTGACAAATAAATTAAAAGAAATTTAAAAGACAATTCGCATAAAAGTAGGGGAAAACTTAAGACAATATTAATAAAGATCATCCACCTTGAATTCACTAAACTTTAAACGTGATTGCATTCAATTAAGAACAAATTCATTTGAGTTGAAAAGATAATCGTAAAAGGATTAAGGTGCTCACGTGGTACCACGAACCGTGAACAAATTACCCGATCACCTAAATTGCTAGTTAAATTACCCAAGCCGGTACCACCAATGCCTAGACAACCTTACCAACATTTAGTTTGTTTGACTATCGAATTAACATTTGAATCTATGGGAGGATAACGTGGTACAACCATCCGTTATAAAACACGTTGACAACATATCCCTTTCATTAAAATGATATTTACTATCGTACCATGAACTAGTGATAATTGCTTATAGACAAACAACCATTTGAAAATCACATATGCATTCAACTAGTACCACTAACGAAGAACACACATGCCACCAATATCAAAATAATATATATAAAGGAATTAAATCGTCAAGATCTCGACACAATGATAATTGAAATCAACTCTTTGAATTAAAAATATAGCAATCACATCATTCGTCTAGTTTCATCAAGGTGGATGATTAAACGTTTAGCCACTCATGATCATTTCGAAATAATAATTAAAATAAAAGAAAAACATGATGTACCAATCGTTTGAGAAATTGAAATTGCAAGACAATAAAAGTAGATACGATCTATATGGGTGCTCGTGAATATTCAATGAATCGGAGGAAGAAATTCTTGCTTTGATCCTTGAAGTAACCCTTTGTAGAGCAACTCCTAGAAAGAATTTTGATAACTGGAAAGATTAGGTTTTTGTTTGTATTTATACCTCCTCTAAATCTGATGCAAAATGCACCCAAAACCTTTCTCTCCGTGCTCTCACTGCGACGCAGTGAGCTATGGATACCCTCACTGCGGCATAGTGAGGATCCACGTCCTAATTTGTCCTTCAGGTGACTACGGCGCAGCGAAGTCCCATTCATCCGACTGCGGCGCAGTCAATATCCACAGATAAATTCTTCTTTTTCCTGATGACCACTACGGCGCAGTAAGCACATGTCCCCCTCCACTGCGTCGCAGTCTAGTATCTCTGATCGAAATCACCATTTTCCAACTTGTAAGCCACAAATTCTATCATCTCTTCCACTTCAAACAACTCTCGATATCATGAATCACTATCTTGACCAAAAATCATCCGAAAATGTGCCAAATGAACACATAATCTGTTTAGAGCCTGAGAACACTAACAAACATCATAAACGCGCTAAATGCACATAAAATTGACTTAAAACACTTAATAAAATGGCCAATAATAATGTGGGCGATAGGTATAAATTGGTCACATCACCACGTAATATGCTTTTTACACGACAATATTTTAGACTAAAATTTATGCCAAATATTCAAACCGAAATTTTAAAAAGAACAACTAAAGAGGTAGTAATAATGATAAAAAAAAAAAATAAGTAAAAGAATAATAAGATGTATAAAAACATAAACAATCACTATATTAATGTTTTAAATTTTACATGAACGTAAGACATAACAATGAAGTTATATATTAAAAGACATATGAAAATAATCAAAATCAAATGTTTAAAGGTAAAACCGTAACTATATGAAAATTATTTGATGAAAACATGAGAACTCAAAAGTTAAGTGTCAAGAAAATGAGAACGAAAAATTTGATATGAGACAAAATTTAAAAAATAGAAACCTAAGGGAATAAAATGAAAATTGATATAATTTATTATGCGCTAGATCTCTTTAAATATTACATAAATCTATGATGTAAAAGATGGATGAAAAAGTAAAAATGTAATTGTGTAAAAGTTATTTGATAAAAACATGAAATCCCAAATGTTAAGTGTCAAGAAAATGCAAACGAAAACTTTGATATGAGACAAAAGTTAAAAAAATAAAAACTTTAAAGGGTTAAAATGAATATAGGTAAAAACTATTATACGCTATAATAACTTATATACATTTCATGCATAAAAAATTTGTACATTCACATAGGTTTTTAGTATGGGAAATGATTAATACTTCTAACCAAATAGCCTAATAATCCACCTAATTATGAGATGATGACATGTTGAAATATCAGAGGCAAGATTAGGAAAGATAATTAGTGGATACCACATGTCATCTTCTTAATGTATTAGGAGGATTATTAGGCTATTTGGTTAAGATGATTTATCATTTTCCAGTATATAATTAAATAGTATCCAAATAAATCTATAATTTCTTTTATATTTATATTTTCTTTTTGTTCAATTCCAACATATTTTGCAACTTTTTTCTTGTAATAATATTTATTCATTTATACTTTAAGTTTTGTTAACATTTTATTGTCAAATGAATCTATATGAACATTTGTTTTTATTGTATTTCATTTACGATTGAATAGCTAAAAAACCGATAAATTTGTGCAACATGAGCTATGACTTCGTAAGGATTTCTATATAACTTCATAAGGATATATATTTACAAATTTGTCACTTTGAAAATGTAAAAATGTTAAATGAAGCACTTATGACTTTACTTAACGTAAATATAAAAATTATATATTTTATATTAAAAGTCAGCGTAAAACGATTTATTGCACATTATGAAAGCTCTTTTGGATTTGTTTAGCAAAATTCAAGAAGGAAGACATTGGTATTTCCATCATCTTATGACAAAGTTTTTAAAAAATACATTGGACGCCGTGAATTTTGGATTTGTTTAGCAAAATTCAAGGAGGAAGACATTGGTATTTCCATCATCTTATGACAAAGTTTTTAAAAAATACATTGGACGCCGTGAATTAAGTTAATACTCTCTCTGTCCCACTAAATGTGTCTTATTTTGAATTTTCAAAGTCTTTTTTTTTTTTATAAACTTTGACTTTAAATATTTTGATTTATGTTATATAATATTTGATGAAAGTTATATAAATTAATTGAATTTTAAATGTATATTTTATTAGTATAATTTCCATTAAATATTATATAACACAGATCAAAATATTTAAAGTCAAAATTTTTAATTTGAAAATTCAAACTATGATATATTTAGTGGGACAGAGGTGGTATTTGATAATCTAGTGTTAAATCCGGGGAAAATTTTGTAACTAAATACAATCCACCACACTTAGGGACCAGTGTTTTCGCTTTCACACTGACCTGACCTTGTCTCTGTACCAAGCCATATCCAATATTGTTTGCTTTGACCTCTACCTCACAGTTTTGCTAAAACGTGCCTAGTAGGAAGGTATTCAAACCCTTATAAGGAAGTTTTCATTGCCTTCCTAGCAGATGTGTAAAAGATTTTTAGGTTTCACAAATTTTGAGCTAGCTATAACAATGTGTTATTTTAAAAGTATAATTTTATAATGTTTTAACCTTTATTTTATTAAAGAATACTTTTAGTATATTTATAATACATCATTTATTATGGGATTTAAAAAGATAAATTTATATAACATAATTCATTGTATCGACTTTTTTTTAAGCTCGTTTTAGGTCTATAGATACTCAAAGACACTTTGGTATTAAACCACGTAGATTATATTTCGCGTAATACACGGATAAACATATACTATCATGATTTTTTATTTTGATAAATTGTAAATAAAAAAAATATTGAAAACAAAAAAGCTATATTTGTTTACATATAGTTAAAATGAGTTAAAATATATTTAAAAATTAAATATTTAACTAATATTTATTCCATTATCTATATTACCTAATAAAACAAGTGACCCATTTTTTCTATAAACTATTAGCTTTTAAAAAACCAAAAATACTCATCTCTTTTATTTATTAATTTTAAACATCTTCATCTAATATAACAATAATACCCTTAATCAAATAATTTACAAATGAGATCCCTCAATCTCTTGAAATAACTACACTAGCACCTTTAACATCAATTAATTATTTTTTACATTTATCACCATCGCCACCCCACCGTCACCGCCACCGTTGCCGACACTACCGTCACCACCACCTCTGCCACCCGTTGCCGCCACCGCTACTCTCCCGCCGCATTGCGCAGACATATATAGGCCGATTAGACATATATAAAGTCATAACTTGATAACAACAAATAAAAAAAAAGTGATTTTAAAAAATAATATAAAGTTTAGGAATTATTTTCTATAAATATATCATTAAATTAATTATTTTCTATAAACATAAAATGCAGGAAATAATTATAGGAAATTACTTTCCATAATTAACGGTCATATTTAAATTTATTATATTAAAATTAAATTTAAAAAATTATAAAAGGTATATGACATCGATCAGGATTTGATTTAATGGTTTTAATTAAAAGATGATTTTTATCTAAGGAACTAAACTTTTTGATTTTTTAAAGGTTTGTCTTTTATATTTATTTAAAAATGTATAGACATAATCACATAAACAGTTGAATTGAGTGGTATTGTTTATCACTGATAATGATAATAATGACTTCTTTTTTTTAACAAACAGTGAAAGTATGACACAAATTATTTTCCTTTTAGTTACTTGTATGTTGGCATAAACTATAAAAAAATTGATATTAATATTCGATAATATTTAAAACATCAAATGGGTAGGCTTCCTCTTATTTTAATGCTAATTCTAATTAGCAAACATAACATAGGCTGATCGAGTTGATCGAAAGTTTGGATAGCTAGTAAGCAGAATCCGAAAATGATAAACATCATAGATGCACGATTAACATGTTATATTCGAAACTGGGATAGGATCGTAACGAGTCACCGGGACACAAATCAAACGGTTAGCTCTAGTAATCGTGAGCCCTAACCCCTCTTTCATATCGACACTTGGTAGATTTCCATCTTTTCCAGCCTTCCAGTCGAAACATTGAATCATTGCACCAAGTGTTGTGTGTATCATGAACTGTGCTAGTGAAATTCCGGGACAAAGCCTCTTCCCACTACCAAATGGCAACATGTGAAAGTGTTGCCCTCTCACATCTAAGTCGTTTTCTTGGAATCTTTCAGGCCAGAATTCATATGGATTTTCCCAATGGTTCGGGTCTCTACCAAGGGCCCACACATTGATAAAAATATCAGTTTTTGCTGGAATATGGTAACCCGCCACCATGAAGTCTTCTGTTGATTGTCTTGGAATCACTGGAGCAGCTGGATGGAGACGTAATGTTTCCTTCACAATTGCTTGGAGGTAAGGAAGGTTTGGTATGTCTGACTCTTGCAACAGTCTGTTTCCTCCAACAACTTGATGTATTTCCTCAATTGCCTTTTTCATGATATTTGGATGATTGATTAGTTCCGATAAACCCCATTCTACTGTGCTCGCTGCACTGTGTGTTCCTCCAAGATATATGTCCTACAGAAAAAAAAATGATTTTGCTTAGTGCGAGGGTTTTGAAAGTGATTGTTCATTTTGAAAGATACTTATATATTTGGATAGTTCAGCAATCTCGCAATCATGTGTCATAGTTTTTGATCATTATGATTAAGAATTAAAAGGTATTTAATATATTTATTTGATCAAAACTTTTTTTTTTATTTATTTATTTTTTTTTGCAATCAGTTTGACTTTAAAAGTCATTTTCCAAAAGACCAAAACTATTTATTTGATCGTAAAGTAATAAAATCATGTAACTTAATTTTGCTTCTATTCTAACACTTAGAAAGATTGGAAACGATTCCAAACTGAAACACTTAGATAATCAGTTGTCAAATCAAATGACGTTAATGTTACCAGGATGAAGGCTTTGATGTTCTCCATGCTCAACTTTATTTCCATGCTCTCGTCTTGTTGTATATCGAGTAAAATGTGAAGCAAGTCTTTGGCTTCTTTATTGATCTCCTTGTGTTTTCTTGCCTCTTCATGCTCTTTTATGATCTTATTCATCATTGCATCAAATCTTACACGAAAATTCTTCGCCCTTTTCCCTAAGCCCTGCAAATCAAGACTCTTAAACAACCATATGTAATCAGAAAGGTTAAAGTTTCCTACTGTCTCAGCAAGATCTTCTACCAACTTCATCATATACTCCTTATCATCTAGACATCTATCACCCATAAGCATTCTTGATATCACATTGTTATTCAACTTCATCAACTCCGTACCAAGATACACAGCCTCCCCAACTTTGGCTTTTTTTGATATTAAGCTTACAAAACTATTAATTTCTTCATGCCTAACTGAACTAAGCATGGCAAGTGTTTTACCATTTAAAAGATTTGACATGACTAACTTTTTAATGAACTTCCAATAAGGTCCATAAGGACCAAACACCATGCCTTTGTTTCCATAACTAATGTAATCTGCGTTTGAGTTAACGGGTCGATCTAAGTACACATGTTCGTTTGTTTTAAGGAATTCTTTTGCAATTTCTGGCGAACAAGCAACAACACAAGGCTGAGAGCCAAGATAGAGACGAAATATAGGCCCATATCGAAACGAAAGCTTGTAAAGAGCTTGGTGCGGGATCGATAATAATAGGTGGAGATGTCCAATAATAGGAAGGGCAAATGGGGTTGGCAGAACATGAAATTTAGGTCGAGTGGGTTTGGAAAATGCCCAGACCAAGATAATAGGTATGAGGGATGCAAAGATGATTGGAAAGTAAGCTTCTAAGTCAGCCATGATAAAGTGAAGTTTTAAAATAAAAGATTACGATATGCAAAAAGAAGTAAAACCACACTAGAATTTATAGATAACAAAACCTCATTCAGTCAATGAAAAACATGATACGCTAAATACCATTTAGTCAATAGAAGGCCCTAATGGATTCGAAAATATATATAATATTATAAATATTCTCATTTACACACTTATATACTCGTATAATATTATAATTATAATAATAGATTCAAAAAAATATATTCGTAATATATGGGAATGTGATATTTTTGCCAGTGTCTCACTCCGTGATCGGTTCAAAATTTCTCGACTGCCAATAAAGAAGTAATTCACATCCATTAATAACAGATATAATTAACCAGAAGCATAACATATATACCAAAAATAATAAAATGGAAAGCTTTTTGAAAAGTTAATATGACATTTTATCCGTGCTATATCATGTAAACTAGATTATTTTCACGTATAACACACAGTTGAACCTATATAACTATTTACATGTTAAAATTTTGTATTAGGTATATATTCACAATTTAATACATTTTTATTTTAATACGCTACGTTGTGTTGTTGAGAAACAATTTACATTACTATTGTGATGGTTCTTTGTATGTTGAGTATCGAAGTCTCCGAATATACGGTAAAATTTTCGTAAAGTAGTCTAATTTTTTTTTAAAATCAAATTACATACATAATTTATTTGTACTAAAAATGAAACATTGTATTATAATGTGATCAACTTAAGAAGATAAACCTTTACAACAACACTTTCAAATATATAAAAAAAAAATAATCATTTTACTTTACTTTTAATGTTAAGTGTATGAAGTTATTTGAATATAACCGGTTAAAGACTAATACATTGTGACTGAGAAAAGGTTTTTGTCTACTGACCAACTTATGACTAAAAGTAAACTTAAGATTAAAGTGGTAAGAAACTAAGTCTATTACTCGTATATCTGAAATAAAGTTAAGGTAAAATGGGTCACTTGAGTTATGAAGAATCTAAATGAATGAATTTCTAATAACAAAAGAAAATAGATGATAATAAAACTTCAATTAAAAAAATATTTTAAAAACAAAATGGTTATAATGAAAATTTTTAAGTATCATCACAGATACATATGTATAAGTGATATATATGATAATGATTCAAATCATTCAATCGTATCAGGGGACGGGTTAAAAAAAGACGGAAGTGTAGGTGTAGAGAAAGGTAGAGTCAAAGGTTAGTAAGTATTATTATTATGGAAAATGTTAAACGAAGGCCGGAGGGTTTCATTTAATGTATAAAAAAGAGTTGTACGTTTTCATATCAAAAGTCCACCTATAAATTTTATGGTAAATGTACAACTTTTTTATGCACGTTAACGAATGTTTTAATTAAGGTTTCGTTTAGCAAAACCCATTATTATTATTATTTGTTATTAATTGTTACTATTAATAATTACTATTAATCTTTAAAAAAATATGATTAATCAAAATAATCCAATTAAAAGCTTAATTTAAAGTAGCTTTTGATCTAAGAGTGGTGGTTTATTTAAAAAAGAATTTAAAAAGCTCATTCATAATTATTGTTAGACTAGGTGATACCCGTGTATTGCATCGGGCTATTTTGTTTTATAATATAATTCATCGTAAATGAAATGCAATAAAAATAATCTTACCAATAAATTTCATTAATTGAAAATCTAATTATATATATAAAAAAACATATTATGAATACTGTAAAATGAATAACTAATTATAATATTTTCCATCAAATTCTATAAGTCATTTCATCTCACTTCTTTATTGTCTTCTTTTTTCATTTTTACAATTAATGGATGCCGTTAGGTGAACCAAAATTGTGCAATACCACGCCGTGAGACAATACGACTAACGTTTTCATTGGTCATCTCATATGTACAATACTTTATCAGCCATCATCTGACATCAAATAATAACCACCAAATATTTTACAAGATTTCAAGAATCATGGTATAAAGTTTAAAGGATTAATTTATCCATCACTTTTTGGTTCGACTGTCAGTATACATGCAATATAAACAGAAATTGAGCACATTCCTAATCTTTTAGATTCCATATTTACCTTTTTGATCCTTGATAATGTCTAAGCAAAGACCTCCCAAAACTCTTTCAGCCATTTGTATAAAGAAAAGTAAGCTTATGGTTGTGTAAAGAAAAACTTATGATTGTATAAAGAGAAGTTTATGCTTGTAGATAGGTACGCAAATTTAAATTCACCACATGAATTGTATATTAGTCGAATATGTAACAGGTTTTTTCTTTTCCAAATATCGTAAATGTATTTCAGGTAATCCACCAGTTTAGGAACCATAGAATGTCATTCTAAATTTGAACTTCAAAATCATATAGAAGCGAATTATCGATTGACAATCAAAGACATAACTTCTTGGAAAACCATTCGTATAGCCAATATTGTTCACAAAAGTGGCCATCGGCACAAGCTACTATGTATAATCCCACCATCTATATTTTCATTGCCTTTCATTGAACATTGTTATACCTCCTGACAATTACTAACACATCTTGTTGTCTTCAAAACATAGTCTGTAGATGCAGATTCGTTGTGACAATCGCAACATAGATTTGATTATCGTGTATGTTTTACGAACTATGTTTGTAATCATTTAAATAAGAACTTGTGTTGATATTTAATGATTACGTTTTAACTTCAATATTATATCTGTTTGTGTTTTGTATTGTGTTTGTGTGTTATATATTGTTTTGCAGGTACAAGAACATAGAATCAAGGTTTATAAGTGTCGTAGAACAATTAAACGATGATTGAATGTTATGTACGAGCCAAACGAAGGAGATCGATTGGATGCTTAGAACAATCAAGGTTTATAAGGGGTTGAATCTCGTGCTGACGTCATCAGCATGTAGGACTGACCTCGAGCTTACGTTAGCACGAGGGAGATCGATTGGATGCTTATTTCGGGCCTAATCTTCGATTAAGGCCTAAGCCCACACGAACCAAAACACTTCTAGTATAAATACAAGACCTAATCTACGGAATTAGGGGATCTTGGTGAATCTTTTGGAATAGACACGAATTAAGGTTAATTGTTCCTTCGTGTGACCTCCTACACGAACCACAAGCCATGTGCATCTCCTTGGGTTGATTAATTACTCATTAATCAGCAAAAGGCAATAGCAATCTAGTTATCTCAAGAGGATTCCACACTCTTGACATAACGAATCACGTCTTATTACGATCCGCGCAACCGTACGACCCTACAAGTGGTATCAGAGCCCTAAGGTTGATTACCAGAAGGTTTAAGATCATTTGATTTGCTATTGATTGCAAAAAGCTTTCGAATTTCGTGTTCTAATTGGTGCTTCGTGCAACCTCATGCTTACGTCAGCACGAGGTGATCTTCTTGATTCGTGCTTACATCACTCAGTGTTCTTCGTGTTCACTTCGTGCCTAGTAAATACGAATAGCTCTTTGTGCTCCAGGTCGTGACAAGTGTACTTCGTGTCCACTTCGTGCCACGTCAACACTAACTACCCTTCGTGACTTAGGTCGTGACAAGTGTATTTCGTGTTTCACTTCGTGCCACGTGTACTTCGTGCCACACGAACTACTTGTTATTTCGTTTTATTTGATTTTAAAAGATTCGAAATGACGACTATACCAGCTGCCGCAAACTCACCAAATGCCCTACTTATCAGCCAGATAATCATGCACGATCATGAGGTTGGTCGTGGAAACACACCTCCAAAGTTGTTCCGTATGGAAAACTATTGGATGTGGAAGAGACGTTTTGAAAACTACAATCGTCTCACAGACATGGACATGTGGCTTGTGATAACTCAAGGTTTTGATTGGCCTTCGTATAAGAAGAATGGAGTGATCGGTAGGTATACTTATGCTGATATGCCGATTGAAGAAAGGACTTGTCCACTCTTACTATGGCCTTACCTCAAGATAGTGTACATTTGTTCAAAAAATACACTACTTCAAAGGACTTATGGGACGCTCTTGAAAGATATTGTGAGGGCGATGTAACCTTGAAGAAGAATCATATCAAACTTATGAAGCGCTAGTATGAAGCTTTCAATGGACTGAAGGGAGAATCTCTTGACGAGATTATTATTCGATTCAGTCATTTGACTACTGAGTTGTCAAATTTTGAGGTTGTATATCCTACTACTGAGCTAGTTGATAAGTTTTTGGACTCGTTACCTATGTCTTGGACAGATTATGTTCATCAACTTCAAGATGATCAAGAATACAGTACATGGGACTTTGAAAAGGTAATTTCCAAGCTAAAGAACAGAGACATGAAGAGAAGAATTAAAGATACTCACTCGGATTTTACTCAAGATCCATCTTTGTATCATGCTAAGCCTGTTCATTTAGCAAGTTCTAGTTCGGGAAATAATGCATTTCTAAGCGGTTCTGAAGCGACACCAATAGTAGATGCTGAAGGTCTTGCTGGATATGTTGCTTATGACAATACGAATGTCAAAAGCAATGTACAATCTTTTCACTCTATGCCAATGAGTATGAGTTCTGCAGAAGGTAGAATGAGTGTCTACTCAGCCTTTTGTAATGCTCATGAAGCATTTATTGGAGGAAAGATTACTGATCTTGCAGTGATTGATGAGGATTACAATCAGATAGATCCTGATGATTTGGAAGAAATGGATCTACAATGGCAGATAGCTATGCTCACTATTAAGGTCAGAAGTGTAACACCCCAACTAAGGCGGAACAATGAGATGTACAGAAAGTCGAGTATTCAAAACAAAGGATTATAAATAACATTCACCATAGCTTTATTTGATAAAAATAATTTACAATGTACAAACATGTGAACCAATTTCCAAGTACAAATGCGTCCACCATACTTGGATATTAAGTCCACGAACCAAATAACAAGCACATGAAATAATCACGAGGTTTGATCTTTGACTACAATGATCAACGTGGATTCCATTGCCTATCACAAGGTTTGATCTTTGACTCCAAAGTGCAATGCAAATAATCATGAAGCATATAAATCCTCAATGCTTAAGCTTATTTCCTGAAAAGCATGAAGAAAAAGTGTCAACTACAAAAACGTAGTTGGTGAGTGCATAGGTTTTTATATAAATCTTGGTACATCGCCGTTTTAATACTTAGAAAACCGATTACTATTACATTTCGAAATATCCAAACCATATGATCAACAAAATTTTCATATCATTTTATCAAGTTTCCAAATACCATAATGTCATATCAAGACTTGGAAAAATCCATAGTAAAATTTCAGGTTCTCATTTGTCAAATCATCATGAGAGAAAAAGTATATAAATCGATTAATCGTATATCATACCAAAATCATTCGGTTACCAAAATCATTTCAATATCACCAATTTCAACGTCTTTCAAGATATCATATGAGGGACGATACCCAATCCGTATGTTCAAACAATTTCCAATTATCAACAATATTAATATCAATTTCACTTAGCCACAAGGGCATAATTCAATATCAATTTCATTTAGCCACAGAGGCATAATTTACATAATTTTGATGAGTAAATGCTTGAGCCACTACTACTACCATTTTATCAAGTCCAACAATATATATAATTCATTTCATGGCACAAGCTGTCAATCAAGTGCCGTATTAATAATAATAGGGTCGTGGCATGGAGACGACCATTTAAATATAAGGTAGCTAGAGCACCGCGTGGTCGGACTGGGAATGATGGCCGTCACAAAGGCAACCAAACATCCCACCATTACACGTCGGGTGGGTGGACAAATCCTAGTTGCGCAAGTCTCTAACTACAGGCCTCCACTTTCGGAGTAAATAGTAGTGTACCGAAAGAAAACGGGTTGACAAAACTCAAGCTCATCATAAAACATTTATCACATTGAACATACGAAACAATTTCATTTCATAATCATATTATCAAACATCATTATATATATATGTATATAAAAGCAATTTCATTTATATATCATGCTTTTCACCCCGATTGTTAAATACATAAAGTAGTTTGAAAGGGGGCTATGACTCACCTTGATATGCCGCATATTATACTCATCTATCCAAAATGGGTATTTCCCATCTATAGCTTCCTTGACTATATATCCATTATGTTCCTCCATCATATTTCAAGCCAAGACTATCCTTACGATAGAACTAATATACGTAAGTTCCTATCTTAAGCCATCACTTAGAAATGCCATTTTCATTATGTTGCTATCAATTGTGGGATCCAAGTATATTGGTAACACTCGCATCGTTTTGGTTGTAGAGATTGATGGTGTAAAAGGTTACTTTTATTACATGCGTAGTTATAAGTTGCTAGGTTCTCGGTAACTTGGCTTCATTTGTGGTTTCACTTGGCATATTAGGTTATCATATATATAAATGCCATATTAAGTTATATTATCCTTATTCATCATTTGATGTGTAACCAACTTTAGCACGAATTAGCATTTGTGATATCAATATATAGCTTGGTTAACATAATTACTTATGCCTATCTCACTTAATTATCTTTGTTTTATTTAGATTACACTTATCTCATGAAATTCGTTTAAGTGTTATGGGCCATTATCAATTGGGCCAAAATGTGATGGGTTTTTAAGTGACTTGGGCTTAGTTTAGTTATTGGGCTTAACCTTATTTGGGTTATGTGCTTAATGGGTTATATTGGTTATTCGACTTTATGGTTTGTTGGGCCAAGTGGGCCTACTGATTTATGGTTCTATGGGTTTAGTATTTGGGCCGGGTTAGCCCATTATGGTCTTTTAGTGCATCTTTTAGCCCATTATACAAATGGTTAGTTTCCTTTGAAATTTTCTGTTTTTAATTCAGATTTTTATGAAATGTTGGATACTATTTTGGGGTCAAGCCGAATTATTTGGACCTTCATGATTTTTACACAGTGACTTATATGTATCTAGTATTTTTGTGAATTTTTGGTGAATTTTTAGATGATGTTTGGTGTCCTTAACAATTATCCAAACACAAACTGTCCCGAATGGGCACTGCTTGCGACATCAGAATTTTTATAAAGGTTCTTGATGTTCTGATTGTTAGAAAAATCCCATGATTTTATTTTAAGTTCACAACACATTGAAATAACTTTCCACCAAGTATGACCTCCTGGAGCCTTTTGGTTGAGGAGATAAAAATGTTCAAAGTTCATAAAATATTCAGACAAAATAACAGCTTTGACCAGTTTCAGTAGAAAATTTATATCTTTCGTTCTGTTCAGTATTTTTGAGTAATTTCGGTTGGAGGTTAATCTTAACTCATTTGTCTACAACCTTTATTTTGATACTTTTGCTTGAAAATGCCCTCACATGTTCAGTTCACCCGATTTAATATAGAAAATTATTTCTGTCAGAATGTTCTTGATTATATCAACCCACCAATGACCTTTCTAGCTTAATTAACACTTAAATCCATCACTACAAGATTAATACTTCTCTTTGTATCACTTTAACATCAATATTCACTGATTTCAAACATATACAAGATCATTCTTCATCATATTAAACTGATTTTATACAAAACTTATTCAACAAACCTAGTTCTTGCAAAATCATCCAAAAATGTGATTGCATGTAACCATCTAGCCATTTTATGAACAAATCTCCTAACAAGTCTTCCATAAAACATAAAAATATGTTTATTCTTGAAAATCACAGAAATATTTTAATGAATATATGAAAATATATCTTCATTTTTCAAGGAAAAAGTCACTTTTACTAGATAATAACATAACACAACACTTTTGGGTCTTTAACTTGTTGAATCCTAGAATCATTCTTCTAGATCTTGACATGCATGAGCATGAGGAAGAAGATCTATCAACTTGCCCTCATCAAGTGTGTTTTTCAAAGAAAACAAGAATAAAACATAAACTTTTGATAAAAATTCTTGAATATATACAAGAACAAGATAGATTAAACTAAGAGATGATGAGTTATACCCTTGATGAACTCGAAATGGAGGCTGTTTTGGACAGCCAAACCCACGACCATATGACCCCAAAATGGACTCCTTAGCTTGCTTTAACACACCCTTGAATGATCTAGCATGAACCCTTATTATTATAGTTGATTCACTTAAGATTTTTGAGCTCTAATTTTTGTTGTATGAATCAAAAATGAGAAGAAGAGAAGGAGAGAAAAGTGCAGAAAATTTGAGAGGAAAAGAGAGAGTTTTTGGAGATGTGTGTGTGTTTCAAATGAAAAGTGAGAGTGTGGAGGGGAGGGAGCACGAAAATTAGAGGGTTGTGGGGTGTTAGAGACTTGTTACTTGGTTGAGTTGAGTGGTGGAGAGGTGGCCATTGGTTAGTAAAAGGTTGGTGGTGTGGATTTTGAATGTTGTAATGTATTTGGATGCATAAATGACTAGATTCAATATACATGTATAGGTGTATGTATATGTGAGTGTAAGACATGGAGGAGAGTGTAAGAATAAGTGGGTTAGTTGTATGTTGATTGGTGAATTTTATAAGAGTTTATATTTATAATAAGTTTAAGTTGTATGCATATCTTTTAGTTGGAAGACTTATTCAAATGTTGCAATATATGTATGTACTTATTATTATTCAAGCTTACTATTATGTACATAATAATTTATAAATCTATTTTCAAGATGGTCACTATATTTTGTGCTCAAATGTACTTTAACTAGCTTTGTGTTTGAATTGTTGGACATTTATAGGGATTTTTGGTTATTATCACAACTTGTGAGTCTTGTATAATTATTTATGTAACTCAACTTCTCGAAATAAAATTTTGGTTCATTGACATTTCACCAAGTTTGATTAGAACTAATTTATAGCTTGAGATCGTATTGAATGGATTATACTTATTGTTTATGGCATTTCTAAGGCATTTCACTGTACTACGGGGCAATTATCGCTATGCTTTGAATGTCTAGAAGGTCGATTCTCTTAATAAACCTCTTATGGCATTTCTAAGGCATTTCACTGCACCAAAGGCTTTGACAAATCCAAGGTGAAATGTTTCAATTGCGATGGATCCGATCACTTTGCAAGAGAGTGTCAACGACCTAAGAGGATTGATAATACCGTTGCTGGTCGTCAAAATTACAATCAAGGCGGTATTACCCCAAGTAATCAAAAAACTCAAGCAATGATTACATATCCTGCTACTCCACAACAGCCAGTTTCGTCACCATTTTTGGAGTCAAAGGCCGTTGTTGTTCAAAATCCGGACGGTACTTATTAATGGGGTACACAATCTGGTGATACCTCGAAACTTGCTTACATGGTAGAAGTCTATGATGAGGTAGCAGCTATAATAGATTATGCTGTATACTCAAGTGAAGAAAGTGCATCTGAGGTAGTTAAGCAGAATGTACGAAATGTTGCCGAGACTGTAAGATCTGAGAGTGAACCGATGACAGCAGTGAAAGAACCTGAAGAAAAAGAGGAGTCATCGATTCCTACTGATGACATTTCTATGAAGAGCATTGAAGAACAAATGAAGAACTTTATGATACCTGAAGGTATGACAACTGAAGATTTTGTTGCATACATGGCAGATTGCAAGGCTGCAGATCAAAAGGTATCTTGTTCTTTACATTCTATAGTTGATATTTGTAAAATGGTGTCAGACTTGAAATTTGAGGTGTTTATTTTGAATAAGTTGGTTTTTAACTTAACTAGTCAATACAACATGTTTAAAAAGGAAAACGACTCTTTGTTTGCCAAAAATTCTGGTTTGGTAAAACAGGAAAGTCTTTATCAAGATAAGATTCGTGTATCTGATAAGGATATTCTTGCCTTGAAAGAAAAATTAAAAGAGTCAGTTTTAATGGAAAAAGTTGGAAATGAACAATATGCTCAACTAACTGAGAATTTTTCTTAGAAAGAGAAAGAATTGGTTGATGCAAAGTTGGAGATAGTTAAGCTTAATACAAGACTAGATCAAGTTAGGGGATCTGATTTAATAAGATAAATGTAGATCTAAAAACCTGTACCACGGGATTGAAAAGACAAAGGTGGTTTGGGTATGAGTTATAATGAGGTTAGAGGTCCATTCAATGATAATTATACTGAGTCTCTAACACAGCTTACTGAAAAAGGTTGATATTGGTGAAATTGGTCAGATTGTTTCAGAAAAACAAAATGTTGATCATAAGACCCCTAAAAGCTCTAAAAGTTCAATTGATAAAAATAAGGAGCTTAACAAGAAACATAAGCTTGAAAGTTCATTTGTTAAACCAGTGGATCATAAAAATGGAGTTTATTATGCTAGTGCTCCTATAGGATCTAGTCAAGTAAATTCAACTTGTCCTGTCGATAAGAACATTAAATGTTTTACAATGAAGGGATGTGATACTGTTTTTACATCCACTGAAATTGATTTTGAAAAGATAGATCATGACAAGATTGATAAAGTATGGAATAAGGATGAATCTACGTCTAGTAAAGTCCCCCTTAACTCCATACACGACTCATAAGAATTCTTAAAAGAAAGTATATTTTTCGGATAAAAATGAGTCAACTGGTTTATCAAAAGAAGAGTCAGCCACAATTGAAATTAAGGAATGTTTAGGCATGACTTCAGCTGAGTTTGATGTTAAAGCTAAGAAAGCAAGAGCTAACAAAATCATGTTTTTATTGTTATGAAGTAGGACATGTTTATAGTTGATGTCCAAATAGGAAAAGAAGATGTCTAGAAAAGGGTATGTCCTTTGGAGGATCTAGTGACTCAGACATTGTTGCTCATGACAATAGATCTAAGACACAGAATACTACTTCTAGTAGTGTAAGTCCGAGTCGTTCTCGTACACCTCAAAGGAGTTATTCACCTAGGACGATGGCTCAACAAAATCGATCACCTCCTTCTAGAATTAATAGTTCGTCTAAATTCTATGATTGATTAAGGAGTCAACCTAGATTTGGTACTCACTTACCAAGGAATTCTCCTCCTAAGACTCGTTTCACTTCACCTAAGAAACAGTCTGTGACACCATCCTCATCCAAGGCTCCAGTACAGAGCGATGGATATTGGACCGAATTGATTATTAGAGATGAATTCGGAAAACCTAAACCTCAAAAGGTTTGGGAGAACCAAGGAAGCCTATCAGTCTTTCGTATGTTGACAGTGGATGCTCTCGGCACATGACAAGGGACAAGAATGTGTTGTCCAATTATGAAGATGTAAATGGTTCTTATGTTAGTTTTGCAGGTCCCAAGGGCGGCAACATCTCGGGCCAAGGTGATGTTGTCAATGGGAAGATTACGCTGGAGAAAGTCAATTATGTGGAACAGTTAGCACATAATTTATTAAGTGTTTCTCAGATTTGTGACAAGGGAAACAATTTCCATTTTACTGAGAAAGAAGCACTTATATTGAAACCAGGATATGTTATTCCTGAAGACTGGATCCTGCTAAAAGCTCCTAGGAATAGAGACATCTATGGCCTTGTGTTAGGTGTTGATGATCCTAAGGAGTCTGTTTGCTTATTAACGAAAGCAAACGAATCTGAATCTTTGTTATGGCATAGAAGAATGGGACATATCAATTTCTAAAAGATGAATGACATTGTCAAACATGGTTTGGTTGAAGGTGTTCCCATGAAACGGTTTGGAATGGAAGACAATTGTGTACCTTGTCTGAAAGGTAAACAACAAAAGTTTGCGCATAAACTGAAACAAGAAAATTCTATTGCCAATCCTTTTGAGTTACTTCACATGTATTTATTTGTTCCAGTGAATGTAAGAAGTATCGGTGGAATGTATTACTGTTTGGTGGTTACTGATGATTACTCGAGATTCTCATGAGTATTCTTTCTTAAATCGAAAGATGAAACTCCGCAGATTTTGATAAATTTCTTTGTCGAAACTGAAAACATTTATGGAGTTCGTGTTAAGAGAATCAGGAGTGACAACGGAACTGAATTCAAGAATAATGTGATGGATGTCTTTTGTTTGTCAAAGGGAATCCAACATCAATACAATTCTCCGTATGAACCACAAGAGAATGGAGAGTCTAAAAGAAAGAATAGGACTCTAATCGAGACAGCCAGAACTATGCTTGCAGATTCAGGGCTTCCTACTATGTTTTGGGGGGAGGCAATGAATATAGCTTGTCATATTTTAAATAGGGTTACTGTAGTTAAGCGTCATAATAAGACATGTTATGAGCTTCTGCATAAGAAGAAACCAAATTTACAGAATGTTGAACCATTTGGTGTACCGTGTACCTTCTTGAAGTATCTACCTCAGTTAAAGTTTGATCCAAAGGTTGAACAGGGATTTCTCATGGGTTATAAACCGGGAACGTTAATTCGACGGGTTTACAACAAACAGACCGGCAAAGTTGACTTGGGTACAAATGTCAAGATTGTCAGTCATAAGCCCGCTATTCCAACTGGAATTGGCAAAAAATTCAATTACGATAGTGTGTTTAGTTCACTACACGGTCCTGATTCTTATTCATATCCTGAGACAGTTGATGATGTGATTATTTTAAGAGATCACATGGATAATACTCCTACATCTCTGCCTACTCGAAATGTCGATACTACTCCAACCAAAGTTCAGTCTACTACTGTTGTTGATGAAAGTAGTAAGGACAAGAATAAGACACCAGATTCAGATGATAATGAACCCGAGAACACTATTCCATTTACTCAGTCAAAGGTTTCACTGCCTAATGATGATTTTATTTTTGAAGAATCGGAAGATGATTTTAGCTCTCCTGAGTTTCAGATTAAAATGAATTTAGGAAAAAGTCTGAATGTTGATTCGGTTCCTCAATATCGAGTTAATAAGGATCATCCAGTTGAAAATATTCTTGGTAATGCTACAGAACCTGTTCGAACTAGAAATCAATTGAATAAGGATCTGACTAGTTTGTTTTGTGAAGTGAAAGACACTGGATTGATAACTGAGTGTTTATATTCTGGTTTCATTTCACAAGTAGAACCTAAGAATGTTAAGGCAACACTTCAAGATCCATGTTGGGTTGAAGCTATGCAAGAAGAATTAGCTCAATTTGAAAAACTTGGAGTTTGGGAGTTAGTAGATGTGCCTAGAGGTAAAGAACCGATTGGAACTCTTTGGGTATATAAATGCAAACAAGATGACAAAGGGATTGTTACTAGAAATAAAGCACGTTTGGTTGTTCAGGGGTTTGCACAACGAGAAGGATATGACTATAACGAAACTTTTACACCAGTTGCTAGGATTGAAGCTATAAGGTTATTTTTAGCCTATGCAAGTTTCAAAGGTATAAATATGTATCAGTTGGACGTTTAGAGTGCCTTCTTATACGGTGAAGTTAAAGAAGAAGTATATGTTCACCAACCACCGGGGTTTGAAGATCCGAACTATCCAAGAAGAGAATATCGACTGGATAAGGCTCTTTATGGATTGCATCAAGCACCCAGAGTGTGGTATGAAAAGTTGTCGACACATTTGTTGACAAATGGTTTTAGAAGAGGATCGATAGACAGCACATTGTTTATTAAGTGGAAGAAGCGAGATTATTTGATTGTACAAGTTTATGTTGATGATATCATTTTTGGTTCATCCAATACGAATATGTGCAAAGAATTTGAAATGAGCATGAAAAAGGAATTCGAAATGAGTGCTATGGGGGAATTACAATTTTTCCTCGGACTACAAGTAGATCAAAGGAAAGATGAATTTGTCATTCACCAGTCTACGTATGTCGATAACATCTTGGAGAGGTTTCAAATGTTAGAGTCTAAGAAATATGGTACTCCTATTAAGCAAAATCATAGCTTAGGAGTTGTGGATCCTAATGATGAACTTGTGGATGCAACTTATTATCGTGCTATCATTGGCTCATTGATGTATCTGACTACTTCGCGTCCAGATATTATGTTCGCTGTCTGTCTATGCGCTAGATTTCAAGCTAGTCCGAAAGAGTCACATTTGACTGCAGCAAAACATATTCTACGTTATCTTAAGGGAAACCAAGGGCTTGGTCTATGGTATCCGATGGGAGGAACGTTTGATTATGTTGCATATACTGGTTCGGACTTTGGCGGTTGTAACAATGATAGAAAGTCTACGACTGGAGGTTATCAGTTGTTAGGAGGAAGATTAGTATTGTGGCAGTGCAAGAAGCAGACATGTGTTGCTCAGTCTTCATGTGAGGCAGAGTATATGGCTGCTGGTAGCTGTTGTTCCCAAGTATTGTTGATTCAGCAACAACTTCATGACTATGGTATGGATTTTCTTGATACTCCTATTAAAATAGACAATAAGTCAGCTATAGATATTATTAATAACCCTATCATTCATAAGGTCACCAATCATATTGATATTAGGCATCATTTCTTGCGTGATTGTGCCCAAAAGAAGTTAATTCATTTGGAAAAGGTTATAACCGATGATAATTTAGCTGATCTGTATACCAAAGCATTTGATAAGACTCAGTTTGAGAAGTTAATTCTTCTCAATGGGATGAAAAATGCTGATTCATATTAAATCTCTCAAAGAACTGATTTTGTAAGTTTGTGTCTGTAAATAGCTAGAGTAATAAAAATACAAAAAGAGTTCTTAGTGTCATAAAAACTCATAAAGATGTGAAAAATCTGAAAATGACAAAAATATGAGGAGATTTAAGTTAATGCTATAAGAAGATTAGAAGTGAGGATACTTAGCTTTTAAGTCTGCTTAATCGTAGTATAACTGCTTAGTTCAGTGATTACAATTTGGGATATATTGGTAGACACAAAGTAGCAAGGTTTCCTTAATCTGAACTTAAATTATACAATGTTCTTGTGGGAAACATATTCAGATATATGGCTGAGAATGCTTGCTTTTCAGTAATGAATTGATCTAGTCCTTAAACTTTGTGAAAGATTTAGCATTACTATAGGATTTGTTCAGAATATAAGCAAAAACCTCTACAACTCATGCGCATGAAAGTTAAAAGTGATATTGTTTATGCAAATGAAATGAATGTTAATTAAGGGGCTAATGTGGTCTTTGAGATTCGGACAAGTATGTCCTCGGGGTGTCTTTGTATACCTAGCCTACCTAAAGCTTCCAACTTGGGATAGGTTGTCAGAAAGTTCGCTACATGGGTCTCATAGAAAATCATGGGTTCCTTATAAATAATGAAATGCAACAGCAAATAAGTTAAATCACAAAGTAATTAAATTTTGTTATCTAAAAAGTGTTTGATGATTTGTTTAAGGATGTTTTTGAATATATATTGATTATTTGTTATCTTAGTGCTTGTATCGATTACGAAAGTATATCTGAATACGAGTCACATAAGTTCGCAAACTATTCAGTGACATATTAGGCTACTCGGGTTACATGGTGACTGTCCTTGGCCAGGGTATGTTTAAAGTGTCTCAACTCAAAGGAAACTGGAAGTACCGAGTGTTTAAGAGGACAAATATACCGGTAATCGTGGTTGAGTCACTTTTCATAACTAATAATAAGAGAATTATTTCTCAGTTGCAGACTTATGTAAATGCTAATCTGATCTAATCTGCAAAAGCTTAGAATTTCTTGTAAATAAATAAAGTAGTTTAGTTTTTATTTTAGCTATGTTTATTTTATTTTATTTTTATTTTATTTTACTATTTTTTTGTTTATGTAATAATTGTCAGTTTGTGTGTCAAACTAGTTCTTATTGCACGAGAGATTTGATAAGCATTTAATGATTCTGTAGGAAGTTATAATTCTTAGTGAATTATATAAGTCATGTTGCTTATGGTAAGTGTGTTTAAAAGATGGATTTTCTAATTAATACTTAAGTTGTTTAATTTAGAAAATAAAATGGATTTGAAATTGAAAAGTCAAAATATTTTTGAATGAGTTTCAAGTAAATTTTTTAAATTTCAATTGTTTTTTTGTTGATAAGTATGCTTGACAAAGATTGGACTTGAGTTAGATTTTTGATCGATAGGTTAAGCTTTTGATTGTTTTGCATATTTATAATTTTTGTTGATCCTGATGCATTGATGAAGTTTGTTGAGTGTGCAGGTTGCAGAGTTCATTTTATATGTATTGAGATGGACAACAATCTATGCACGAACTGTGCTACAAGGATGGATTGCCTTGTATTTATTAACCTAAGACTTAGTGTGTAGGTTATAACTGTATTATCAAGATCACAACCTAAGATGTAATGTGATAGGTTGTTGATATGATAATTTGATGTATTGTAATGCATTATACATTAAATATGTTTTGATGTAAGTTTGCATTTGTTGAGTTAAACATCAATGAAGAAATGATCGATTTTATGTCAAGATTATAATGTAAGATTAATTTGGTACATTATTTAGATGACAAGTTAGTACGGATGATTTACGAGTACATATTCGAGCAGATACAGGTTTTTGGTAATGAGTATCTACAGGTTTATCTATTCTGAAATTTTGTAATTTTTCTATGATAAGTTTTGTGGAAAATTCAAGAAATTTGGATAAGGAATGAAGCTTGTGTGTATTTTAATCTAAAAAATTCGAATCACCTCGTGCTGACGTCAGCATGCCTCGCGCTAACGTCATCACGCAACCCACGAACTAAGGGTTCGGCCCCGCCCACGAAGCTCCGAATATAAATATGGGTTTTAACCTTTTATTAATTACCTTTAATCAAAAATTAACCCTAATTACCACACGAACTTCGCCATCCTAGGGCACACTATTCATCCGTTCCCTTTTCGATCGATTTCATCTACTTTTCTTGTTTTTCATTTAAGATTGTTGGTATAATTCCGATCTAGGATAGATTATTGATGTTTTGACTATGAGTATTAACAATTACAAGTCGTTATAATGCCCAATGTTTGAATCTTACTTCGCGTGAACAGTAACTTGGACGAATCAAGAATTTAATCTTCAATTTTTGATGATTTGGACTTAAAATTGGATTAATTGATGTTTGTATACCTTAAATCTAAAATAAATTCGTATTAACATACTTAAAATCAATATTAATTGAAGATATTATGATTCGGTCATTATTCCCACGAAGAACATCAAGAACACGAACCACTTCGTGTTCATCGAATTCGTTTCGATTTTTGTTTTTCTGGGCATACACGAATCATAAACAATTCCACGTTGATGATTTTAATCGATTAAATCATTGAATGGAGATGTTTTTGACTCGTGTTCCTGGGTTTTGCTTGAAGCTCGTGCTGACGTCACACGAAGAGGTTTTACCTCGTGATGATGTCATCACAAAGTAGACGTGACAAAAACCCTAAATTTTGTTTTTAATTTCTAACTTTTTCGTTTTCTTGTCGTTTTTGTCTGTTTTTTGTGCAGGTATGGTAGGACAAGGTGCAGGAGCTCGCGTGTTCGTCAAGGAGCACAATGCTGCACTCGATCTCATTATTACGCAGACGGGGTACACACCAGAGTTTCACGGTGTCCTACAGTTTCTTGCACGTTCTCGTGTTTGTTTTGTTGTGACAAAGAACACTCCGTTGGTGATAAGTCTCATTCGTGAGTTTTGGAACTCAGCCCGATCAGTGCAGATGGGTGATCATATGTACATTCGCACTACTGTTGGGGGATGTTCGTTCTTGTTCTCGGCTGGAGACTTACGGACGATATTACACTTAGGAGATGTCGAGATAGAGCAAGGTCCGACTGACTTTTCAGAGGAATTTTGTGACGGTGCTCTACGTCGTATGGGTTATACTGGTGCTATTACTCACCCATACTTCAGGAATCATCTTCGTGGCAAATGGAAGTTGCTAGCTTACTATTTGTTGAGGTCCATTAGTCACCGGAGTACAGGCTATGACCAGATGAATATCCAGAATGCTTCTCAGATGGTTGCTTTGGTGCTAAACAAGCCGTACAGCTTTTCTCATTACATTTTTGATAATTTAATTAGAGAAGCAGTTGAGGGTCATTTGGTACAGACAAGAAATTCTTTCTGTTTCCAAGATTTGTGATGATTATCATTCGGCACTTTGCAGATGATTTGCGATTTGACGGTCCTACGTTCAATTTAGGTAGTCTTACTTATAAGGCATTTGTTGAAAGTATGAAACACTTGTCGGGTAGAAATGTTCCGGTACATGTTGATAATCCACCATTGTTCGGACATTTGATTGATCTTAACTATGTTGCACCAAGACAAGGTTGGGAAGATGAAGAACCCGTTGCTGCTGCTGCTGGTGATGATCAGTCTCAAGATGATCCTCAAGAAGAGCGAGCTGATCAGTTCGAAGGACTTAATGATGTTCCTTTGTTTGCTGGAAATCTGGAAGATGATCCAAATATGGATGCTCTTATGGGAGATGTTGATGATCCTGCAAATCTTGTTCCACCAACTTATGGAGTTTCTATTTCTACCTCTGCTCCAGTTGGTGATGATGTTGGTCCTTTTGAGCTACCAGTTACTATTAATGCTGGTGATGACTCAGAAGAGGATGAAGAAGAGGTTGAAAGATTACTGAAGCGAAGAAGAAGATAAGGAAAAGGAGTTGATGTTGTGGAGAGACTTCCAACTTCTCAGCGATCTCAAGCTGAAGTTGATAGAGATTTTGCTATGTATCAAGCTGCTATGGAGAGGTCTCATGCACCTAATGTTGGTGATACTCCATCAGTTGCTGCTTTAAGAGCTTCAGTTACTGATATTCCTGTTTCTGTGTCTACTACTTCTGTTGGTGTTGTTGTTGGGGAGAGAAGGTCGAGACCAAAGTTTATTATTCGAGGAATTGGTTCTCACGCACAAGTTGTCACTGAGGCTACAACTGTTACGATTCCTACTGCTCCGGAGTCTACAGTTCGTCAACAGCCAGAGCCAACAGTTGTTGCTCCTAGGCCTTCTTCTGCTCCTATTCAGGCTACAGTTTCTGTTTCTACAATCAAGGGACGTCTGTTGGCTCCTCTGCAAAGACCTCAAATGTTTCCCACAGGAGCTTTTAGTGCTCGTATGCCTTCTTTTGAAGCTACGATGCCACCTCATGCCTCTGCATCTGATGTTGCTTCTACGTCACGTCCAGTTGCTCCTGTTCAAGTGCAGATGAGTCGTTTGTTTTCTGAGAAGAAGATGTTAGAGATGAGGGTTACAGCGTTGGAGAAGCAGCTAAAGCTCCAAGCTGCCAAACATCAAGAAGAGATGGACTTAATGACAACACTTGTTCATTCTCTTGGTTCTAGACTTGACCAATTCTTGGCTCAGGGGGGAGATAAGAGTGGTTGTAAGGATGATGAGCTAGCAAAGAAGACTAGAGATGATGATCATGAAGATCAAGATCCAAATCAACGACAACCAGATGTTGGTGAGCCAGAGAATAGAAGTCAAGGTCAAGATGCTACTGGTGATGCTATGGATACAGAGACTGCAGATATTCAGGGGGAGTCGCCAAGGGGTACAGCTGGTGCTAGTACTTCTAGGACTCAATAAAAGTTGTGATGGCTGCTCCAGATTCAGATCCTGATGATCAAGATAATGATGATGAGGAAGATTCCAATTCAGGTAACTCCAATTCTAATTCTGATAGAATAGAAAGGGAGAGTCGAGAAAAGTTAGTGAATGATCCTCATAGTCATATAGAAAAAGAAAATCTTAGCAAAGGAAAATCTACTCAGGATAGTGAGTCAACTAAGACAGATTCTACTACCAATGCCTCTACAGAGTCAGATTTGCACCCATTAATTGTGCATAGACCAGAAAAGAGATTAGGTTATGATCCACAGGCTCATATGAGAACTAGAGCAGAGATTATTGGTTATGATGATTATTATGATCCAGGATCTTAGGGATCAAATGAAAGAACGGTCAGGGTTAACTCATACGTCTTCAGAGTCAGATTCGGATTCGGATTCAGATTCGGATTATGAACCTTAGTGCTAATGATTTTTTGGTTTTGTAATGATTATAAGATAATTATGAATGTATTTATTACATTATATTTATGATATAATATTATTGTTGTAAGTTAAAATAGATAAAGATTATAAGATAAATATTAATATAATTGTTGCATTATATTTATGATATAGTATTATTTATTTTAATTTATTTTATGTATTTATACTATTATGTCTTGACTTATGATTTATGTTCTTTATCTTTGTATATGTGAATTGTGTGAATTGCAGATAAGCTTCAAAGGATAGGTGCATTGGATGACCTTGATGCTGAAGATGACTTAGAAAGTATCAATGGAGAAGATATGGAAGAAGGAGAGTTCATTACTTCAGAAGCTGATAGAAAAAGGTTGCTTGATATACCTTATGACTTTGATCGCGTCTTTAATGAAGATGAAGTAATTCAAGTTGAACCAATAGCTGAAGTAAAACATCTCAATCTTAACCCAATCAGAGACAGTCCAGATGAACCTTGGAATGCAGCAAATTTGAGGTTTGTTGTATCTGCAAACATAATTGATGAAGGACATGACAATATTTTTGAGTTATACTGGAATATTGATGCTACACGAGAGATTGATCTTAGAAGATTCAATATACCTCCAGTGCAACAAGACCCCGAGTTTATAATTGATAGAAGGGTTCCAGTGGTTGTAACTCATGCTGGTATTTATGTGGGTAGAAATTTAAAACCATCAATGTTTTGGGAATTTATCTCAGACAAGGATGCACCCAAGTACTTCTCAGTGATACAAAGTTGGTTCTATGATCACAAAATCAAATTGTTTATTATCAAGAGAAAGGAGGGATGCCAGTACATGTCAATGAGTCAAAGACACTTCCACTCTCCTAGTGATTCTGATATGATAGATTTGGGAAGACGATGGTTCGTTAATCTTCAGAGCAATGGATTTGCAGATTTCTACTGAAATAGATTCAGAGATGAAAGAATTAGAAATTTCAGTGATAGAGGTCTGAAGCCAGAAGAGAGGTTGATTAAGCCAACACCTTTGAAGAAGATTAAGAATTCAAGATGGCACATTTCGTTTTGAACAGCGAAGGATTAAATGTGTTAAGAAGGTTCCCGCTATCAGATAGGATCAAGATATGCTGACAGCGATGACATTTTGGCAAATAGATATCAAGTCAGGCGAAGCACAGATGCTTGTTGATGATTCACAGGAACAAATGTTGCTACGCATGTATGATCCGATGCAGGTTGTTAACTTGTCAAGAGGTGATCAGAGAAGACTTTTGGATACACCTTGTTCAGCAATGGAATTTTGGAGAGTTGAAGAAAGGCGCTATCGCAACATTCTCGCACATTGTTTACAAGAGAGAATTCATGTGAATAGCACAAGACTTTTGTTTAATGGATAGCTTTGAAGTTCAAAGACTTTAAAGAAATCTAGTTGCAACTGTCAAGGGGGAGTCTGTAGATGCAGATTCGTTGTGACAATCGCAACATAGATTTGATTATCGTGTATGTTTTAGGAACTATGTTTGTAATCATTTAAATAAGAACTTGTGTTGATATTTAATGATTACGTTTGAACTTCAATATTATATTTGTTTGTGTTTTGTATTGTGTTTCTGTGTTATATATTATTTTGCAAGTACAAGAACATAGAATCAAGGTTTATAAGTGTCGTGGAACACTTAAACGATGATTGAATGTTATGTACGAGCCAAACGAAGTAAAACAAAGCATCAAGGGGTCGAATCTCGTGCTGACGTCATAAGCATGTAGGACTGACCTCGTGTTGACGTCAGCATGAGGGAAATCGATTGGATGCTTATTTCGGGCCTAATATTTGATTAAGGCCTAAGCCCACACAAACCAAAACACTTCTAGTGAATTAGGGGATCTAGTGAATCTTTTGGAATAGACACGAATTAAGGTTAATTATTCCTTCATGTGACCTCCTACACGAACCACAAACCTTGTGCATCTCCTTGGGTTGATTAATTACTCATTAATCAGTAAAAGGCAATAGCAATCTAGTTATCTCAAGAGGATTTCGCACTCTTGACATAACGAATCACGTCTTATTACGATCCGTGCAACTGTAGGACCCTACACAGTCTCAGCAGATTATAAAAGAAATAATGTAGACACACATAATTGTGAGTGATAATACTTCTAGACCTAGTGGAGATTTTCAATGTTTCTAGTATCACAGTTTGTGGTTCTGCGAATTTTGACCCTTTGACTTTTATGTAAAATGCTTAGTAAATCCAAATAAAGAATGATTTAGCTCCTTAGAGATTAAATGATGGGCAAAATGCTTAATGGGTCGCTTGACCACTCGTTGGATGGTATGATCTTAGACGACAAAATGCGGGAGACGGGTCAACCCATGACCCAAGACCCGTGACCCAACTCTTTCACCCTCCTCCTCTCTCTCTCTAGTTATCTTCCAAGAACACACACACTTCTCTCTCTCTCTCTCTCTAGATTTCTATCACTTTTAAAGAAGCTTAAGCAAGATTAAGAACTAGAATAATCATCATCATCATCTCCTTATCATCATATCAAAAAGTTGGGTCTCAAAGTGGAAGAAAACACCCATTCGGGTCAAATTCGGGTTTGGACACGAGGTGAAGGTTTTGGTAAGTTAAATTCATCCCATAACTATCATTTCATGTTTATTTACATGTTTCTAGTTGATTGCAAACGAATTCAGGTCACAAATTGGGTTGGAAAGCAAAATTAGGATTTCTAGGGTCTTAAGGAGTTGAATCCGAAAACCAAGCTTGGATCAAGTGTTTGGATTGGATTTGTGAAGTGGGTTGAGTCTAATTATGTTTATATATGTGTATTTATGCTTAAAAACGAGTTGGACAGGTCCTTGGGTCGATCATTGGGTAAAAAATGGGGTTTTGGGGTGTTCTAGTTCGAAATCTGGTGCTATTTGGCTGCAGATAGGGCTGACTATGGCGCAGTGGTGGGTGCCAGACCCCACTGTGGCGCAGTGAAAAGCTGCTGAACCAGTGGCTCTTTGTCAACTTCAAATGCTTATTACTTTTGATCCGTAAGTCCAATCGAGTCATATGACCTATCGTTGGATTCGTATAAGAGTCTATTTTCTTGTAGTAACCTTCATTTGGGATGAATACTCCTCCATTTCTAAAAATGTCGAGTCAAATGTGTCTTGTTCTTACGCGGGAAAGTTGTTAGATGTCTAAGAGTTGTGACTCGACCTTAATCTTACCAAACCAACGTGTTCATTTGTTTGATTGATTTATTGATGGTTTTAATTAATTTGATTGCATTCGTTATGATTAAATATTGTGTGATTGATAGTTGTGCATACATGGAAGTCGATTATGCTTTCAAAGAGTTTGGTATGTGGTAGGAAGGCTGCGGGTGACCCTATATATAAGGATCAAGAACTCGTAGAAAGAAGAATCCTCCTAAGTATATGTACGCATGGTATTTTGGTTAGTTGGTTTGGTGGATGATTATTGATGGAATTGTGATAGAGGCAAAACACTTAAGCATTGACGTGGATATTGGTTGGTTTGTTGGATTGTGATTAAGGTAACATGCATTTGTTGATTATTGGTGAGATGTACGTAGCCCCAAGCAAATGGGAAACGTGAGCGGGAACATTCGCACCTGTAACGACCAGACTCATTTAATCGAAAACCGAAAATATTTTTTTCTTTTTTTTTATATATAGGACCCTACTTCGGCGCAGTGAGGCAAATCACACCCACTGCGACGCAGTGGAAACTCACAGACCAGAAATACCAATAACCTCATTGCGGCGCAGTGAGCTTGGAAAGACTCCCACTGCGGCGCAGTGGGAAGTTTCTATACGAAAATTCTTAATCAAAACCAAATTTTCTTGCAATTTGAATCAAAACAGATTCATCTAAAATATCATTTCACTTCCAAATCTTCCAGAAACTAAACCATGACCTTCAAGACATATAAAACACCATTTCAAGAAAATTTACCATCCAAACACAATTTACAATTTCATTGTCCAACAAGTGGGTCAAATACCCAACTTGGATAATTATCATATGGTTCATACTTCTTTCAAAACTTACTTTTCACCACCACCAACATTTCTAGAAATTTTACCAAAAGATAAGTTACAAAAGACTTGTATCAAGAGCCAAGATATACGAAGGGATTATCTACCCATATTACCCAAAATGCCAACCTTCTAGACAGCTAAAGCTTCCAACTCTAACTTCACTCGTTCACGTCCTTGCCCTTGAAACTATCAACTCCTATAAAAAGAGTTAAACAACTAAAACATAAGCAACGCTTAGTGAATGCATATACACATAGTCTTAATCATGCTATCGTAACAATGTGCATCAAGCACCACATAAAGCCTAGCAATCTAGCCATTTGAATCATAACAAGCAACACACATTCATTTTCAACATGACCATGGACAATTTGGCTAGTAGGAATTTACCCACCTACTAGCTCTTACATACAATATGACTAGTAGGAATTTACCCACCTATTAGTTCTCACAATCAATCAAACAAATGGGTCATAGGAATTTACCCACCTATGACCAATAATAACAAGAACATGATTATATGCATATACACTCACCTCAAACTTGGCTATTAGACACTATGGCTAAAGGCTCAATTTGATGATCTTTACCACCTATACATAATACAACAACTAATGTGTCATATTTTATACCATTTCCCACGTGACTTTATGACCAATTATTCATTATATTTATAGTTATATATCCAACTTTCGATGTTTTTAGGGTGTGTTAAGTATTTTCAGGTTGGAAATTGATTAGACGAGTGAATTGGTTGATTTTGATGACTTATGGAAGAATCGGGAGAAGGATTCGGTCGAAATCGAGTGAACGACGATGAAAACGAATTCTGGAGTGTGTAACTCCCGTTACTCAACTAACGGCCGTTACTAAGGAAGTTTCTAAAATCCCTGTAATGCCTAGTTAGAATCACAACAGCCGTGAGAATTCTGTAGGCGTGTAACGCCTGTTAGCCAAGTAACGGCCGTTACAAGGGAAGTACAAACGTAACGGCCAGTTAGCCCACTAACGACCGTTACACGCGGATTTCATATATAAAGTGAGCTTCGATTATGCAGGAGGACAGTTTTTTGGAGAGATTACTAAGGACAAATTTAGCTAGGGTTTTTTATATCAATATTCTTGGTTTCAGCATTTTTAAGCGGGTAACGGCCAGCGCCCTAATTAGTGACCGCGGTACTCATTTTGCTAACCATCAATTGGCTAAGGTGTTAAAAAGGTATGGAATCACACAACGCGTTTCTACCTCTTACCATCCACAAACTAGCGGTCAAGTAGAGAACACAAACCGTGCCTTAAAACGAATTCTAGAAAAGACCGTAGGAGATAACCCCAAGATTTCGGCTAAAAAGTTAGATGATGCTCTTTGGGCATTTCGGACAGCCTATAAGACGCCTATTGGTACCACACCATACCGGCTTCTTTATGGCAAGACTTGTCACCTACCGGTTGAAATTGAACATAAGGCATATTGGGCTTTAAAGAATTGTAACATGGATTTGCTAAAAGTTGGTGAACATAGGTTTTTACAATTACATGAGCTTGATGAGCATAGACTAGATGCCTATGACAGTTCCATGTTATACAAAGAAAGAACCAAAGTGTGGCATAACAAAAGACTTCGTAGGAAAGATTTTAAAATCGGTGATAAAGTCTTATTGTTTTTGTCAAAGTTTAAGATTAAGCAACCTAAATTGACTTCTCGTTGGATAGGACCTTATGTAATTAAGCATGTTTACCCATCCGGATATGTTGAGTTGTTTAAAAAGGATGGAGGGTCGTTCATTGTCAATGGTCATAGGTTGAAGCTTTATCATGAGGAAGAAGCCATGTAGGGAGTTACTTTTGAGGAACTCCCGTTGTTTGATCACGAAGAGTAATTGGTGATCGAGTCTAGCTAAAGACTCGTTAAAAAACTAAGCACTTATCGGGAGGCAACCCGATCTTGTTTTCTTTAATTTTTCATTTTGTTTAGTCATTGTATTTTCTTAAAATCTAAAAATCCATAAAAATTGAAAAAAGTTAAAACCCAAAAATATTTTGTTTAATTTTTCTATTTTCAATTATTTTTCAGTTTTTAATGTGTTTATGTCAAGAATTGCATGTCCGAAGGTCATCCCACGTGTTAAGGTAATCATTTCGGAAGGTAAGTGTGGGGTGTCGTTAGAAAAAATGTCACGAGTGGTTCTGTCGTCTGTAAAGTTTCGACAGTCGTTAAAAAATTGACAGATAACCTCACGTGTAACGCTCGTTAGGAGGGGGTTGTTGTTTTTTTTCCCTATAACGGCCAGTTAGGTTCCAAACGGCTGTTAGTCCCCTTTTGATTTGTAACGCCCGTTATTGTGTTGACTCCCGTTACACGCGTTGTACATGAGTAATGCCCGTTACTATGGTCACGACCATTACACGTGTATTTATTGGATAAGGAGGGTTGGCTTTCAGCAGAATCTCAAATTCATATTCTATCCAGACATACGAATTCAGAGAAAAAAAAATTACCTTCTTCCATTACTTATTTTTCTTTTTATTCCTTTAATTCAAGTCCTCCTTCAAATCAGATTCAGGTATAAATTCCTTTAATATTTTCTTTTAATTTTAGTTTATTTAAATTGATTAAAGGAATTATTGTTTTGTGAGGGTAAGTGTAAGGGTTTATGTTAATGGGTTTGGCCATTGTTATTCAAATTCAAGTTAGATTTAGAAGCCATAGCCATGAACTTCATGATGCTAGTTGTTTCTTCCCCATTATTTAGTTTAAGTGTGGGGGAAGATTAAGGTTTGTTGAATTAAAGATTATAAATGGATTTTTGTTAATAGTTACTTAAATTGATTTTGTGGTAATTAGAGTTTAATTTTTCTTTAAGTTAGAGGATGAATTTTAATGTGATGATTTCTGTGATTAATTAACAAAGATAAGGTTTCGAGAATTCGCAAGGATTGTGATGATGAGATTATTTTATATGATAAATCACTTAAATTGATTTTGTCGAAATTAAGGTTTTTGTTCTATTATTTAGAGAAAGATTTTAATTAGATGATTTTTGTGATTAATTTATGGAATATGTTTTTGTGGAGTAAGATTGATTGTTATGAGTTAGATGGATTGGATAGAATGTGATAATGGTTTTAGTTCAAGAATTGTTATATTGTTAAATGGATGGCTACCAGAAGACAACGTGATATGTAGAGGACTGCAGCTGCAGTTGAAGCTTCGGCTTCAAGAGCTCGACAACCGGAAGCTCGAGCTCCCGTCATCCGTACTCCTAATCAGGTACCAGAAAAGTACCAACCCAAGATTACGTTGGATGTGGTAAGGCGTAAGCTTATGATCACTGATAGGAGATTAGATTTTGAAAACTTAGGGGAGTTAGAAGTAGATGTGGCTGAATTGAATGGATTGTTGACACCCCCGTGGAGGGCTTTGTTCTCCATTAACACTAACATTTGGAGACATTTTTGCAATGAATTCTTTAGTTCGTTTCGTTTAAATACCGATGAGGGTAGTTGTAAGAAAACGGTTATGACATTTCATTTAGGAGGTCAAGTTCATTGCATGTCTTATTAAGAATTTGGGGTACATTTGGGGTTTTATAGTGAAGATGATGTTCAGAGAGTGTCTTTCACTAGAGGGATTGTTACATGGCCTGCATCTATGAATGCAGCTAGATTTTGGGAGGAAGAAGATTTGAGTGATCAGGACTTCCACAATAATGTTAAACAGTTTGCTGTTAGGAATCCGGTGTATAAGTTGCTTTTTCTTGTATTGCATGGTTCGGAAGGTCTCATGTAACTTAGCTAGGGCCGTAGCTTTATATTTGTGTGAAAAGGGGCATGGTAAAGCTAAGGGGCATGTATCCGGTGGTTTCCTCGTTTGTCATTTGGCTAGGTGGATGGGATTGGTCCAGACGGATCAATTTGATCTTTTACCGGGTTTTCAGGCTTATTGTCGTAGTGGGGTGTTTGATAGGGTGACAATGGTTAGGATGGGTATGGTTCGACAGAATGAGGAAATGGTGGTGGAGGATGAAGGAGATGATATGGATGCTGAGGATGATGAGGATGAGATGGATGAGGAGCGGGAGACTGGTGTTGGTGCTTCTATGCATACCGGAGGTTCTACCTTTAGCTCACATGCTTTTGATTTTTTAGGTTTAGGGCAGCGAGTGGATGAGATTTTTCATGGGATTGCTGGAATAAACGAGCGATTGGACCATTAGGATGATTGGTCACGATTTGTTGGTAGTCAGGTTAACCGCATGGCGTACCAGCAGGAGTTCTTCCAGCGATATATGCAGAGCTGGATTGCTTCTGGATCTCCTCCACAGGTTCCATCGGTACCATCACAGGTGCCTCACCAGCAGTTCCCTCCTTAGCAGCAGTTTGTGCCACCGTCGATTTATCCCATCAGTCAGAACGCTTTTGATCATTACTATCCACAGTACGGGCATCCGGGTCCTTCTGATGCAGGTACCAGTAGTTCATGACCGGCTTTTTAAAGTGGTGATAGGTATTTTGGTAATGCCTTTGACTTCTATGGCATATTTGGGGAGAGACCTGATGGTGATGGTGATGGCGCTCCTTCCGCTTTTCCCCCTCCTGAGTTTTGATTATTGATGGTTTATGGTTATTATTGTTGGAACATTTTACATTTTCCGTACTCTTTTAATTTGTGTTTATTTGTTTGTAACCACCTTTACCGGGTGATGAGACTAGTTTACTTTCTTTTTATGTTGGTTTGATTAAGTAGAATCGTAAAATGGCAGGGCTTATTTTTATGTATCCGTTAACATCTTATTGTGTGTTCATGGTGATAGAAAGTTGATTGTCATATGCATATGCTGTCAGTAAGTTCAACGCTCATTTTCTTGTTGGCATCATTCACGCATGGAACACCATTTCATACCCGACAAGTTTTTCTTGTTCTTTAATTTTTTTTTTAGTTACTTTTCTCTATTTCCCATAGTTTTGCCTTAGTTTATTGGACATTGAGGACATTGTCCAACTTAAGTGGGGGGGGGTGGTAAATAGGAAAAAGTCGGGTATTTTAGAGGAAATTTGAAACTTTTGCTTGCTTGTCCTTGTAGTTAATTACTTTTGTCACCTAAGTATACATATAATTGAGCAATGTAACTACATCCTTGGCAAAATTTTAATATGTGGAATGTGTTTTGACTGATTAACGTGGCATCCCTTCTGGATTAATAATATTGCTAGCATGCTTATAGCACCAAAACACACAAATTGTGAGATTGATTCGTTACTAGTTATGATAGGTGTTACGGTTTTGGATTTATTAGCCTTGTAAATTTGTCCCTCTCTTAGCCTTTTGGATTTATCCGGAAGTAAGGGTCTCTTTTAGAGCTCTGAACTATGATGTGCAAGTTTGAGGTTGGTTTTCCGTTTCCGGATTATTTAATTTGTTATGAGTGTGCCGGTGATAGCGTTCATTCTAGAACTTGTCCTGGTTGATCGTTCTGTGGTTTTCTAGATGATGAAGAGGCAAATTTAGGATAAAACCTTTGTTCTTTGTATGTTTCACCCTTTGTTTCATAAAAATTTGATATGTGCATGTTTTGTAATGTGCTTAGTAGCTAACTACACTGGTTAGTGAACCACCTGTTTAAAACCCGGATGTTGCACTCGTTTTTAGTGCAAGAAACAATAGAAAACATGTCTTCATTAGCCTATTCCTTGCTATAAAATCCACCTTGAACATACATTTTTCCTAACCATACCAATAGTCGAAGTCCTGGTGGGTCATTGGTTGCCTATCCTAATGGGGGTAGTTTGATTTCTTCATGATCTTGGATCGAGTTTGAATTGTTCATCTTAGCATTTTTATTAAATGATTTGTCACTGTTTCAACATTATTAAGAGAATACCAATTAGTCAGAGTAAAAGTAGCTCACAAAAAAAAAAGAATAAAAGATTTGAAAAACAGAAAAAGAAAAAAAAAAGAGAAAAAATGAAAAAAAAAAATGAGTTTGGGCTGTCAGTTGGTATTTCTCCTTTTTGTCAAATCATTTTTGTTAGTTGGTTCATCAATTACACTGTTACGTCCAGATTTACTGGACTCGCTCCAGACGTGACTACTGGAGCCCTCTGCAGATTTGTCCAGAAATTATGAGAAGACCAGTGAACAACTTACTTGTACAGGAATCTGGATTCCACCAGATTTGTTCAGTGGACTTCACTCCAGTCAAGATCTTACCACTGAAGAACATTCTCACTGAAGTCGAAGACTGAAGTCGGAGGAAAGAAGTATGACAAATAGCGGAGCTCACTGAAAGACTTACCAGATCGCCTGACTGGAGTCCTTAACAGTGTTCTAGACCTTACAAGTCTGAACAGTAATTACGAGGAATTGACTTTATGCCTCTACATGCCTTTACCCAGACAATCCATTTGTCCTTTGTTAAAAGCCTTACATGCATGTAAAGGTGGTTGGTTAATTAGAAGACAAGTCACTATCATGTGACTTTATTCTTGTACTTTAATCAATGCATTTAAGGAACTAAAGTAATTTCCTTAAATGCATGTAACCATATTTATACGGCAAAATGAATATTATAGTTATTCTTTTTGCCTTTAAATACCAAGTCACTTCCCTCGTCCAAATTACACACTTTTGTAATTTGGTGCTTTTGCTCAAATACTCTCGATCTAAACAGTTATACTTCACAACTTTAAGTATTTCGATCAAGGAGTTTATTTAGCAAAATTAGATCACTTGTAATTCATAGGTTGTTTAGATACTTACTTTGTAATATCTTCTTCCGCAATAACCTTGTATTTTATTTAACATCAATAAATAAAATACACTTGAAAAATTACATTGTGTTTCACTATTCACTTTACTTGCTTATCTTTATATTGCTTAAGTACGTATTACAATATATATATTCTTGCATTTATATTTATTGTAATACTAGTCCAATCTAGTGCTTACTTGACTTTTCATATTCATACTAGTCCTATCTAGTGATTACTTGACTTGTTGTATTCTACACTTGTGGGTTAAACCATCGAGTGAGGGAGAAGCAAACTGGTGTGCTGGACCAGTAAGAAGCAAACTTTAGTGTCTTTATCCACTGCTGAAGCAGAATATGTGTCTTAGCTAGTTGTTGTGCTCAGATACTCTGCAGGAAGCACCAGTTGCTTGATTATGGTATTAAGTATTCAAAGACTCCTATTTTTTGTGATAATACCAGTGTCATTGCTATCTCAAACAATCCAGTCATGCATTCCAGGACGAAACACATTGATGTCAGGTATCATTTTATTCGTGATCATGTAATGAAAAATGATGTTGAAATCCATTTCATCCCCACTGACAAACAACTTGCTGACATATTTACAAAACCTTTGGATGAGAAAACTTTTCAAAATCTTGTCAGTGAGTTGGGAATGTTGAACCCTTAATCTGGAACCTTGTTATGAACGCCTTTGTGACACTGGCAGGGTTCTTTAATTCCAGATTTATAAATCTATACCAGTAAAGCTATCGAACGCCTTTGTGATACTATTTTTACATTGATAGATTTATGGATCACCATTCCAGGGGGAAAGACTCAGACCACATTTTTTATATATATCTAAGTTTCAGGGGGAATTTATTAACTTATTTTCTCACTGGACAAATTTTTCTGGAAAATGTTTCTAGTACCTTTTAAATGTGTCCCTCTCATTAATATTGGATAAGTTGATGTGCATGTTTGAAGTGACTTTAGTCGCATTGTAAATGTGTCCCTCTCATTTTGTTTATAATAGTTGATGTGCGTGTTTAAGGATTACCAGAATGGTCTAATATGGGTACTTACTGGAGTGTCCCTCCAGTGTACCATCAGTGCATATTCTACTGGCCTAATCTACCAGTGAAACTGGAGTGTCCAGTCAACCTCCAGATGCATTAAATGAGTCTTTGTGTGTCAAGTCATGATATTTTTAGTACTTGATGCTAGTGCATGCCAACCATACAAATTTTTTATCTGGATAGTTACTGTTCACCTTACGTGGCATGACTTTTTCAACTTAAAATGATGATTTTGTTACCTTGGGAAGACAAACAGTGCAAGTTGGTAATTTTGTGGGCTGTCAACCGTCATACATTTATAGGTGATGGGAAACATTAAATGCGGATGTCAAAACCGATCAAAACTGTTTTGAAATTTTTCAAACTTACCGTTTTGAATTCCATTTTCTCTTTCCTCTATAAATACCCATATTTACCTTCACTTCTAGTTTTATCTCGAAAATCATTTACTCCGAAATCTTCAAATTCCTTCATTTATTTCATTCTTCATTTATTCTCCAATCATCATCATCTCTCTTAAATTTCTTATCAGTCCTAAACTCTTTCATTTTCATTAATTTCAATGGCTCCCAAACCATCTCCCAAAAGTCTCTTAGCCACAAACTATGCTCCGGCTGCCACCATTAAAAAGGCAAATCACATCTCTCTTTCCGCCGATGCCATCAGAATCAATATGAACAATTGGATGGCCAAACTCTCAACCAATCATTCTGCAATCTCTATCATCGGATGACTGAACACCTTCTTTCTCAGTAGTCCTTTGTATGGTGCCCTTACTTTGAATCCGGGCAAAATGTACCATGACTACCTCTGCGAGTTTTGGTACACTACCGTGTACGTGGAATCAGACAAAGCCATCCACTACACATTAAAACAAGGCACCAAGAAGTTCACCATCACCGTCGACTCTCTCAGGGAAGATCTGAGAATGGACTATTTTGATGAAAATGAGTTGCCGGTTGAAATTCCATCTGGAATTAACACCAGAGAAGTGTGCAGATTGATGGGGCACACTGAAATAGTAGATGAGGATGGTCAGCTGTTCAGGAAGGGCACTATATATATGAGCAGGCTGACAGATTCTTGGAGATATTTCTTCACCCTACTAGTTGAGTGTTTGGGTGGCACCTCTGGAGGACTTGATCAGATAAACCAGACGCAGCTCCTGATTGCCTACTGTTTATGGCACGGGTATAGGGTGGATTTTTCCCAAATAATTTTTGATGACCTGGTAGATAGATTAAAGGTCAAGAGCCGAAAAGCATTTATTCCTTTCATTCGTTTTTTGTCTGTTATTTTTAGACGGTCTCTGAAAAATGAGTATACTTTAACTTCAAACCATTTTTTAATGAGTGAATATTTACGAGACCTTAATCACTTAACCTCATCTGCTATTGAGGTTGAGATTCCTTCTGTTATGATTTATAAATACTGTGGAAGAAGAAGTAGAAGAAGAAACTGATGCAGCAATCCAAGCTGAGGGGCTCATTGCTGAAAGGGTGCAACCCATTTCCCAGGTAGCCCCTGATCCTCAGCAGAATATTGAAAATATTGTTGAAATCCCACCGAACCCCCAGGAGACAAAGAAATAAAACTCGTCATCTTAGGAGAGACGGAGTTTTGGTGTCATCTCTTCTAGAATCCTCTCATCTGGATTCTGGAGATCTTGTTCAGGAAATTGCCCAAGCAACCACTTCCACAGTTCTTGTAGAAGGAAGTGGTGAAGAAGTAAGAGGGTCTGGCTCACCTCTAGTTATACCAGTCTTAACTGCTGTAAGTGGAGACATCATGGTTGCTGATGGGTCGTTGATTGTTGAAGAAGTTGAGGGGGAACAAGTTGAGTAAACTGGAAGAGAGAATCTGGAGCAAGGGGCTAAGATTGACTTGAATAGAGTGGTGGAGAATGTACAAGTAGAGGACAAGGCAGGTGGAACCGGCCCAGATTGGGATATGGTTGATTCTCCACTGTCTGAAGACAATGACTTTGATGTGAACATGAATTTTCTGGGAGTAGAAAAAGTTAATCGCACCATCCATTCTTTCTCCCAGTCAATTCTTTTAGATATGCCTCCTCCACCTCCAGAAAATACACCAACACCTCCTCCAGAACAAACAACAACAACACCAACAACTTTTGAATCACCTACTGCACCAGAAAATCAATCCCTTCAAACTTCTGAGCTACTGGTAGTCACCCAATAAACTAAAAATATCACAAGGGTGTTGCCAGTATCCTCTATCACCAGAATCACCAATCCTTCCAGTGGTCTCTCCTCTTCTTCTTCAACCGAGGTCCAAGGCCTTTTTGATAAGGTGGCATACCTGGAGAGATCACTTCAGTCTTCTTCTCAAGTTATTTCTGACTTCAAATCTCTAATTTCTAATAATCATAAGTCAGAAATGAACATGTTTGCTGGTAATGATAAGATGGTTTTTGAGAAGCTGGATGAACTTGTTGTGGCAACAAATAAAAACTCTGAATCTATATAAGTTGTAGTCCAGGGAAATAAGGAGGATATGGTGACAGCTGTTTAGACTGCCATAAAAGTCGAAATTGTTCAACCATTGGCAAGTCTGGCTGGCGAGGTTCAGAATTTGACCACCAGAATAAGCTCTTTGGAAAGCAGGCTAACCCTTGAGAAAAACTCTGTCGTCAGCACCCTTAGTGATGAAGTAGTTAGAAAATTTAGGGGGGATATGCTGAAAGAAATTACTGAAGAAGTTTCTGAAACACTCCTCAGAAATCTTTGTGATGGGTTGTTGCCTGAGCTAATGAAGATGATTGAGACCCAGTTGCCTCGCCACTTTCCTCATGATCTTGAAATTATCAAAAAGGAAGTGATGCAGTTGAGGAAAACTGTGAATAGTATTGCCCCAGTGTCTGGTAGAACCTTTGATTCTGCTGACATATATAAGCTGGACCAGGTGTGGAATCATCTTCAATCTGGAGATGCTTCCAAGGGGGTAAGTTTTGGAAAGGAAAGTGCTGGTGATCTTCAAAAGATGATTGAAGTCTGGAAGAAGGTGATTGGAAAAGATGTCATTGGTACTGATGCCAGTGGACAGGTTGAAGAAGAGGCTGCTGGTACTGATGCCAGTGAGCCAGTGTTTGAAAGGTTCCCAGACATCCCAACCATAATGAAAAAGATAAAGAGAAAGCAAGTGGTGGCTGGTGAACTAACTGATGAAGCAGAAGAAGAATATGTATCTCTTGATGAGGCCAAGGCAAAAAGACTGGAGCAAGAGTGCATCTTGATTGAAATTTTCAAGAAGAATCTAAAGGATGACTTGATTGCTCACCAGTTAGATATGGCCAGGCATGGGACTCTATAACGCTGGCAGGTTGGGCGTTCAAATTGAAGTCTATAAAAAAATGAAGGATGATCCCAGGCTTAAGAAATGTCTGGATGCCTTGGATGATGTCTATATTCGATCCATGTATGTTCAAGATGAACAAGTTTACGATTCTGAAATCTATGGAGTAAGCATACTGGATCTCATTGCCTAGAGAAGAAAAGAATTGAAAGATCTCCAGAAATAAGTAAGGAGTAATGCTACTGCTCTGGAGAATGAATATAGAAAGAAGATCAAAGGTTTGCCCAAGGCACCAGCCAGAAAATCTAAAGCTGCCAGAGATGCAGATCTTAGCACCTTCATTCCCTTGAACACTTCAGAAAGAATCAACAAAGAAAATTTCAACAAGCTGTTAAGCAAAGAAAGGTGTCCAGGGAAGTGGATGATATGGTAAAAAGAGCTCAGACAAAAGAAAAGTATGAACATTTGTCACAATTCAGAGCTGATGTCCGATCAATACTGGGTGCTGAGACCCATCTAATAGAAAATCATGGTAACTTCTCAAAGTTCCATGTCAAACTCTTCAGAGAAGGGAACTTTACTGATGAAAGAAAAGATACGTCAATCAGGGCATTTGGATGGTTAGAACTTAGAGAGATTGGCCTTTCCTACAGAGGTAAAGATGTTTCCCAGGATTTCAAGTATTTCATGAAGAAGATTGGCAAGGAATGGATGAGGAAGGAACTGATGGAGATGGAGATGGGCTTAAGGACTACTCTAACTACTTCATCATCTCTAGGTTTAAAAAGGAAGGCCACAGAAGAGCCATTTGGGCATGCTAAAAAGAGAATGGCCAGAATACGATATTGTACTTGTATTTATTTCTTTTATGTTGATAAAATTGTAACTTTCCCCCAGTTGATGTCTGTAATTATAAGTTGCAATTCTTATTTTTCACAAGTACTTATCCAGATTAAGTCTAAAAAAATCAAAATGTATAAACTGGGAACACTGATGATCTATAAAGTGGCTCTCCAGTAATTCAAATTAGACTTAGTCATTTTTTTCAAGGATTTTTCAAGCACAAACTTATATAGATAAAGGCTTGAAAATCCTTGCATAATTTTTATACAAATAGGGGGAATTTGTTAGGTCCAGATTTACTGGACTCGCTCCAGATGTGACTACTTAAGCCCTCTACAGATTTGTCCAGAAATTATGAGAAGACTAGTGAACAACTTACTTGTACAGGAATCTGGATTCCACCAGACTTGTTGACTGGACTTCACTCTAGTCAAAATCTTTCCACTGAAGAACATTCTCACTGAAGTCGAAGACTGAAGTCAGAAGAAAGAAGTCTGACAAATAGCGGAGCTCAATGGAAGACTTACCAGATCACCTGACTGGAGTCCTTAATAGTGTTCTAGACCTTACAAGTCTGAACACTGATTACATGGAATTGACTTTATGCCTTTACATGCCTTTACCCGGACAATCCATTTGTCCTTTGTTAAAAGCCTTACACGCATGTAAAGGTGGTTGGTTAATTAGAAGACAAGTCACTATCATGTGACGTTATTCTTGTACTTTAATCAATGCATTTAAGGAATTAAAGTAATTTCCTTAAATGCATGTAACCATATTTGTACGGCAAAAACAATATTATATTTATTCTTTTTTCCTATAAATACCAAGTCACTTCCCTCGTCCAAATTACACACTTTTGCAATTTGATGCTTTTGCTCAAATACTCTCGATCTAAACAGTTATACTTCACAACTTTAAGTATTTCGATCAAGAAGTTTATTTAGCAAAATTAGATCACTTGTAATTCATAGGTTGTTTAGATACTTATTTTGTAATATCTTGTTCCGCAACAACCTTGTATTTTATTTAACATCAATAAATAAAATACACTTGAAAAATTACGTTGTGTCTCACCATTCACTTTACTTGCTTATCTTTATATTGGTTAAGTACGTATTACTTTCTATATATTCTTGCATTTATATTTATTGTAATAGTAGTCCAATCTAGTGCTTACTTGACTTTTCATATTCATACTTGTCCTATCTAGTGATTACTTGACTTGTTGTATTCTACACTTGTGGGTTAAACCATCGAGTGAGGGACTTCACATATACCAATAAAAGGATCTTGGAATGCTATAATTTTAAGTGCTATTAGTAGGTTGGCACATTTGTTAAGCCAACATGGTTAGATTTGGTTGATTGAAGTTGTTTAATGTCATACACCACAATGGTGTCGGTTTTTAATCGTTCTATTAGGGGGTATTGTCGGGAAGACTTCTTGGGTTTTGGACCGTTGGCAACTAATGACACAGGTTCGTTTGGACTAGGCTATATGTGAAAATTATGTTTTATGTTGTGTTAGTTCTTTGTTAACACTATTTGTTGACTCAAATTTCCATACCCTGTTTAATTACCTTGTTAAGCCTCATAAATGTTACAACCTTTTAAAGTCCTCTTCTGATAGACGTTATAGGGCGCTAGCGCCTTGGCGATGTAGGAACGGACCTAGTACAAGCCTATGGTTAAAAGATTATGCATCACGACTTGGCATTGAGTGATTATTCAAATATTCAACCCCAAAAGCAAGTTAGTTTGAGTAGGATAGGAGAGATATCACTAATTAGTTTCATTTGTGCTTAGTCGTGTTATTAAGGCTTGTGTATCGGTCAAATATTGTCAAACACTCCGGTTTTCATTTAAGATTAAAATTGTCTAACCATTTATTCTCAATTTTGATTATGGTTGAGCTTCTTTTTGATTACTGAAATGTGGTTCCATGATATGCCAAGGTATTTTATGATGTGTCATATTTTATACTATTTCCCACGTGACTTTAGGACCAATTATTCGTTATATTTATAGTTTTATATCCAAATTTTGATTCTTTGAGGATGTGTTAAGTGTTTTCAGGTTGGAAATTGATTAGACGAATGAATTGGTTGATTTTGATGACTTATGGAAGAAACGGGAGAAAGATTCGGTCGAAATCGAGTGAAAGACGAAGAAAACGAATTCTGGAGTGTGTAACTCCCGTTACTCAACTAACGGCCGTTACTAAGGAAGTTTCTGAAATCCATGTAATGCCTAGTTAGAATCATAATGGTCGTGAGAATTCTGTAGGCGTGTAACGCCCGTTAGCCAAGTAACGGCCGTTACAAGGGAAGTACAAACGTAACGGCCAGTTAGCCCACTAACGACCGTTACACGTGGATTTTGGAGAGATTACTAAGGACGAATTTAGCCAAGTGAGCTTCGATTCTGCAGGAGGACAGTTTTTTGGAGAGATTACTAAGGACGAATTTAGCTAGGGTTTTTCATATCAATATTCTTGGTTTCACCATTTTTAAGGCAAACAAACTGTTAGGGTTTTTATCTTTTCAGTCTTGGATCAGAATCATTGTTGCTACCGAATTTTCTTCAATCGATTGGTATAATATGATCTCTTCCATTCTTGTTTGTGTTATTAATTTCAATATGACTAGCTAAATTCTCTATCATCCGTCTTGATGTAGTGATACAAAATATAGGATTGCACAATTTTATAATTTAAAAGTTGATTTCAATTATCGTTGTGTCGAGATCTTGAAGATTTAATTCTTTATTTATTATTATTATACACTGGTGCATATGTGTTCCTCGTTAGTGGTACTAGTCGAATATATATGTGATTTTCAATTAATTGTTTGTCTATAAACAGTTATCACTAGTTCATGGTATGATAGTAAATGTCATTTAATAAAAGGAGTTATTTTGTCAACGTGTTGTATAACAGTTGGTGGTACCACGTTATCTTCACATAGGTACAATTGTTAATTAGATAGTCAAACAAACTAGTTGGTTAGGGAAATTGGTTTAAGCATTGGTGGTACCAACTTTTACAAAGAAACTAATTAATTAGGTGATTCAAATGATTTTACGAACGTTGGTGGTAGCAGTTTGTGTCTTTAATTTGTCACGATTATCTTTATCAACTTAATTTGAATTTGATATTCATTAATGTGCAATCCGAACATGTTGTTGAGCGAGGTCAAGACGGATGGCTTTTAAATCTCTTGAGTAATAAATTTCAACCACAATTATCTTTTCGATTAATCCCGAAGGATTACTGACTTTTCAACTAACTTATTGCAACGTGGCAATTCGGCCATAAACCCCCCTAATTTGGATCGCTTTATTGTTAGCAATTACTTAATAAGTCCTTGTGTTCGACCTCGGTTTACCAAGTCAACTATATTGCATACGAACGTGTACACTGCCCGAAGTTGTGTAGTAGACAGTATCTAGGTATTTCGTGATATAAATTTAAGACTAGAAAATACACATCAACAACATATATCTATGAGTTTTATAAACTCAACTCTTTCACAAACATTTACTTGCGTTCAACATAATCCTTACATTATGGTGTTTGGCTACTCAAAACTTTTCCAAAATTCCAAATTCTCATAATAACACTTTATATCATATTTACTAGGCAAACACCACAAAATGTGAGGTTCTTACTTTGGGGTTTTTTCATTATCAACACTCTCATTCAATCAAACTATCCATTTATCATACAAAATTTCTAGGGCTTTACTTGGAAATCCCAAATAATAAAAATCCCTAAATTTTCTAAGATTAGGAACCCTAATTTTCTATAACAAATAAAAACTAGGGTAAAGGAAATCAATACCTCCAAAGCGTAAGACAAAAGATTAGGGTTTTCAAATCACAATCCCTTCCTTTACTACCACCCCCACACAAACCCTCAATTTTGATTTTTAATTTATTTGGTGATGATTATGGTTATTGTTCAAAGATTAAGATTCTTTAATTTGAGATTTGAAGTTTCAATTGCATGAATTTGAAAGATTTGAGAGATAAACTAGTGAAGAAATAGGTTGAATTGAGTAAGTGGGAAAATATGAGTCATAAGACTTATTGGCTGGCTTATTTCCCTGTTAGCCACGTTTTTCTTAGAAATAAAAAGGGTATTATACCCGCTATCCACTAAAGTTCCAACTAAATTAACCTCTTAACTTAAAACAAAATAATAGGAAATTAATTTAATGTCATAACTACAAAAAGGGTTAATTTTCTATTACCTTAAAACATTAGGGTGTTACAAATCTCCCCCACTCATAATCGATCACGTCCCCGTGATCCATGCCATGTGCAAAGACGAATAGTACACCAACATAAAAATGCTCAGTTTCCCAAGTATACTTCGAGTTCCTTTGGTGCTTCCATTGTACCTTGAAAGTTCGTACCGTCTTATTGTTTATCTTTCTCAACTCTTCTTCAACAATAGCAACCGGTTCCTCAACGTAAGTTAACTTCTTGTCTAGTTCAATTTCATTTAATGGAACACATGTTGCATCGTCAACAAGACATTTCCGAAGTTGAGATACATGAAAAATGTTATGAATACGAGATAACTCTTCAGGTAACTCCAATTGGTATGCCATTTTGTCAACTCGGGCTAAAATCCGAAACGGGTCAATGAACCGTGGATTCAACTTTCCACGTTTGCGAAATCATAACAAACCCTAAGATGGAGATACCTTTAACATAACTCGATCACCAACCATAAACTCAATGGGCCTTCTTCTAATATCGGCATACGACTTTTGTCTATCTTGAGCCGTTTTAAGCCTTTCATGAATTTCATCTATCTTTTGTGTAGTCTCAAGAACAATATCGGTTCCTCCTAATTCTCGTTGTCCCACTTCTCCCCAACAAATGGGAGTTCGACATCTTCTACCATAAAGCATTTCGTACGGAGGCATCTTAATACTAGTATGGTAGCTATTATTGTACGAAAACACCGCCAAAGGCAAGTATGCATCCCATGGTCCTCCAAAATCAATAATGCATGCACGTAACATATCTTCTAATGTTTGGATGGTTCTTTCGCTTTGACCATCCGTTTGTTGGTGATAGGAGGTACTAAAATGTAACTTAGTACCCATATCTTCATGAAACCTCCTCCAAAAATGGGAAGTAAATCGTGTATCTCTATCCGAAACAATAGAGACGGGTATGCCATGCCGAGCTACAACTTCTTTCACATAAATATCGGCTAACACACCTCAGAAGATGATGACTCCCGAATGGTTAAAAACAAAGCACTTTTCGTTAATTGATCTAGAATTACCCAAATAGAGTCAAATTGTTTCTTGGGTGTTTTAGGAAGTTTGGTAATGAAGTCCATAGTTAAGTGCTCCCACTTCCATTGAGGTATATCCAACAGTTGGAGCTTCCTGTATTGCTTTTGATGCTCCGCTTTAACTTGTAAACAAGTCTAACACTTTTCCACATACTTGACTATGTCATGTTTCTTACCCGGCCACCAATAATCGACCTTCAAGTCATGATACATTTTCGTTGCACCAGGGTGAATAGAATATTTGGATTTATGTGCTTCATCAAGAAGAATTTCTTTCAAAGTGCACGAGAATGGAATCCAAATTCTTCCATAACGAACCGTGAGACTACGAGAGTCCTTAGAGAAATGTTTCATCAGTCCCTTAATTCTCTCTCGCTTAGGTCACGTTGCAAAGCCTCTTCTTGAGCTTCCTTTATACGCTCCAAGAACTTATTCGTAATTACTACCCATCAAGGTGAAACTCGAATTGAAAAATGAGAACTCTTTCAACTTAAGGCGCCGGCCAACACATTGGCCTTTCCGGGGTGATACAAGATTTCACAATCATAATCCTTCTATAAATCCAACCATCTTCGTTGTCGGTTATTAAGATCACGTTGTCCGAAGAAGTACTTGAGACTTTTGTGATCAGAATACATGGTAAATTGAACACCATACAAATAGTGACGCCAAATCTTCAATGCAAAAACAACCGCGGCAAGCTCCAAATCATGAACAGGATAAGACATCTGATGAGTTTTTAATTGTCTTGATGCGTAAGCGATAACTCGCCCCTTTTGCATAAGGAAAAATCCAATACCATTAAACGAGGCGTCACAATATACCGAGAAGTCTTCAACCCCATCCGGCAAGGTAAGAATAGGCACTTGGCTTAACTTTTCTTTTAGAGTTTGAAATTCACCTTCCTGCTCACTTTTCCATTCAAACTTCTCGTTCTTTCGAGTCAATTTTGTAAGAGGTGAGGCCAACTTAGAAAAATCTTGAATGAATGGATGGTAATAACCTGCCAAACCAAGAAAACTACGAATTTCCATCGAGGACTTCGGAGATTCCTACTTTATGATTGCACTTATTTTCGCCGGATCAACTTTAATTCCATCTTGATTGATAACATGACCAAGAAATTGTACTTCTCGCAACCAAAATTCACACTTCGAGATTTGGCATATAACTTCTCTCGGCGAAGGGTTTCAAGAACTTCACGAAGATGTTTCTCATGATCGGATGGACACTTCGAATAGATCATATGATCCATGACTAGAATGGAGTTGATGATAAATGCCAAAGGGATGTAGTTATAAATAATCCAAGATCCCGGAATTATCTCAACCACATTTCGAAAATTCCTAATTTATGGGGACAGTTAGCTAGAATCAAGAAAATAAAAAGTTATCATAGCATAAGTTCAAAATGTCCAACAGAAACCATTTTTTACACCACCGGAACTAACCATTCCAGGTTAGTTAACCCCCATTGAAATTGTTTGAAGTACAAACCACATGTCCTAAGAAAACTAATATATTGTTCATAACATAAAAACATAAACATAGGCTTCATTCATTTGCTCCACATTCTACTTCACATCTTGTTCTTTAGCAACTTCTTCTTCCTTCTTTTCCTCTTCATCCTCTGAAAGTTCCACTGGTTTAGATTGATCATCTCATTTGTTCGAAGTTGTGAGCTTGTCAGATCCTTCGTCTTTTGATTCAACTAACGTAGGATTCTTTTTCTCCAACCAATCCAATTTCTCCTTCCAATTTGCCGCTTTCCATTTCTCGCTCTGAAAAACCTTTTGCCTCTGCTTCAGAAGCCATTGCAATCTTAGCTTTGAGAATAACACGGGAAGCACTGTCTTTATACACCTTATTCTAGACTGCTAAAGGATTCTGCAACCTTGTCAGAAATCTTCTTTTCAGCCTCTGTTGCTCTTGCCGCATAGTAATCGTGATTAGCAGTCACATTGGCATAACCATCTTAACTTTTGCCAATTCAGTTTTTAAAGCCCTGATATCCGAAGCCATTAATTTCTTCTCTTCCATTAGTTTATCCATCTTTTGATTTTCTTCTATAACTTTGTCTTGAACAATTTTCAATAACTAGGAAAAAAGAAAAAAAAATTAGAAAACGTTCTTGTGAAAAGAATGAGGCAAGCAATAGAAAATAACTAACCATTGTAATTTGATCCAAAGCTGTAGTGAGAGTTATGTCAGGAGAAATCTGAGCAATAGGAGTAGGCTGTACAGGCAGAGCCAAATTCTGAATTTCAGGATTTGGATCTGAACGGGTAGTCCTAGCACGCTTGAATGATTTAGTGGTAGCATTCCCAGAAGAAGTTTTACCTTTACCAGCATATTCTGGTTTAATATCTCCAATGTTACCAACAATCTCGTCATAATCAAAGAGGCCAGAGTGTATAAGAATGGGAAATGGGTTAGAATTATATTTAGAATAAACTATAAGGACACTTGTAGAAACTTACTACACATGGGGACAATTTGGTTAGAACTAGAAGTGTTAGGAGATTCTGGCAGAGTTTGAAAAATTATGAGTCCTGCTGGAAGAGACAATATGTTTTTGATTCTAACTTGTCCTGAATCCTCACTAGCTAGTGGGAAATCCTTCAAGATTGGTTGTAACATAACTAGTTAGGACTAAATAGTTATTAAATTAAAACAAATAGGATAAGAGAAAAAAAGAGTCCTTACCCTCATCTGTCCAAGCAGTAGGGAGATAGAGTCCTTTAGGAAGAGACTTTTTTGAAACATAGAAAAACCTACTTTTCCATGATGGGTCATTCTGAGTAACCCCCAAAGCCAAATCTCCCATTCTTGTTAGGAGCCTTAAGCATATAGTAGCCCGGACCAAAAGTTTGCAAATTATATGCTAGGGGAAAGTCTGATATCTTAAATTCAATCCTTTTCTCTTTAACTAGGTTGTCTAAAACATAAAGGGTTCTCCATAGCACAAACATAGCTTATGGATATGCTTACTCTGAAAACTTAAAAAACTATTCATACAATTCAGGGAAGGGGAGTGATAGTTTAAGGTTTTCAAAGGAAATCCAGGAAAACAAATCCACAAATCTGACTGCATGTCAGAAGTAAGAGTTAGATCAAAAGCCCGATTCTGGATCTTTAGGAAAATAACCCTTAATCCTATCAATATTGCTATCAACAAACGAACATTTGCTAGGGTTTTTGGCGATGTAAGTGGGATTGAAATTCTTACTTATTTTGATTGAGGAACGGGAAGAAGATATTTGAGTCATAACTTAGTAAGCGAAAATAAAGCAAAGAAAAACTTAAAAGAATGAAGAAAAAAGAAACTAACCTTTAGGGTTTAGAGATAATGGCTCAAGATAAACCGGAAAGAGTGAAAACTGTCGATATATATGAGAAAGTGGAGGAAAAATGTGGTTAGTTGTAGAAGTCCCATCAGTACAAGTTTTACCCCTTAACTTTTGTTTGACTGCTGAAAATTAACCGTGGAATAAAAACTTATCTTTATTTACAATAAAATATAAGTTTTGGGGAAAATTGTTTTGGGTTGAATTTTTACTACTAGGATCCTAAGTAGAATTTGCATTTTAGTCCCTCTATAGTAAACACGTAATACTATATACTATTGCAGGATCCTTGATCCTACTTAGTTCAGATCTCCAAGTCACATTATATTATTAGCCTGATACGATGGGATCTTGATATCTTCAAGATCTATGATTTCACTAACGAATATATGTCCAGTATATTAGATATTATTTGTAGGACAGAAGTCAAAGACGTGTTTTACAAAGAAAACGTGTTACAACGGAAGTCTACCACTTCGTCCACAAGAATCAGGATTGACAACAGATTTACTTGATAAAGAATAGTTCTCAACAGTTATATAAACCATTTCTTCAGCGTAAAGAGCAAGTCCAGGGAGATCCAGATATTTCGGAAATATAGTTCAACGTCCAGCTCTATAAATAGAAAAAGTGTTAGAAATCCAAAAATAGTGATAAATTGTAATTGAAGTTAAGTGGACTTAGTTGTTGTTAAGACATGGTGAAATGATTTCTAATGTTGAGGGGTTAGATATGACAATAAGAATAATTGTAGAATTAGAGTATAAATACCCTCAACACATTAGAAATCATAAGCCTTTGATCCATTTTTACAAACACTTAATACAGTTCGTTCTAATCTCTCTCTCTCTCTCTCTTTAGAAATCACACACACTAAACACACCAAGAACACACACACTTGATCTGCCATTGTTGAGATCAAATCCAGAGCAGAAATTGTGTTATAACATGTGGTATCAGAGCAAAACATCACTTTGATATCGATCCATAACTGATTTTGATCTCAATTTTCATCCAAATTCATATCAAAAACCGTTTTTCATACCGTCCCCTGTTTCATCTTTTTTCATCGATTAAAACACATAAAATCATCAATTTTTGTTCACCAATAGATTCCTCATAGCTGAAAACATAATTCTGTCAGGTTTTACGTTCCAATTCAATCGAATTCTCGAGATTGAATTTTTGGTTTTTGGCGCTCAAAATTTGGATTTTGATTCTGTTGTGTTATTAGCTGAATTTTGTTCAAGGATTTGTTGCGAACTTGATTACAAACATTTTGCAAGTGATTTCAAGTTTTAACTCTAAGTAATTCGAAAGATATTGAAGCTTTAGAAGTCATCAATGGAGTTTTTGCAAACTGTTGTGATGAAGAAGATGACCTCCAGACGATCTTCACTAGGAAGATCTTTCACAGATCGTCTCAGTGCTTGATTATTCATTTCTCATACTTTGTGCTTTGTGTCTTGTTGGACGATCTCCTCAAGATCGTTCTAGCAAGTGTTTGTGAGGATTAAGTATTTGTTTGTGGCTAACTAATCCGTAAGGATTGGTTTGGTCAATTCAAATACTTTAAAGTATTTGAGAATTGTTAAGTTTTGTGACAGAAAGCCAAGACGATCCTGACAAGATCGTCTTAGCTTCTTGAAACACAAGACGATCCTGACAAGATCGTTTCAGTTTCTTGTGCAAGGTGTTGTGGTTTAGTTGAACATTTGAAGTTGTTGTGATTGGGAATCACACACTTCCTGGGTAACTGATCTTATTGATTTGTTTTGCTCAAATTTCGTTCATTCCATTTCATACTAAAACTCTGTCCATTTTTTTTTCTCTTCTCTCAAAAATACTTAAAAATTTTTTAACAAGTCATCAAAACCCAAGACGATCTTCATTAAGATCGTTTCAGTTTCAAATTCCAAAACGATTCTCTCAAGATCGTTTCAATTCATTTTATTTCATTTCAACAAATTACGTCAATTTCAATTTCATTTTCAATACTTAACCAAATTTCACACAAATTTTCCAAGACGATCTCATTCAAATCATCTCAACTGTCTTTCACTTAAGACGATCTCCTGTCAAGATAATCTTCTAGGACGATCTCATCCAAAATCCTTTCATTTCTCAGTTTCTTCAAATCTTTATTCAAATCTTTTTTCAAATCAAATCTCTTTCTAATGGCTTCTCGTGAAGCTTTGGCATTAGGTTCTGACACAAGACCTCTAGTTCTCTACTGTGGTTCTTATGGACTATGGAAGAAAAGATTCATGGATTATGTGGAATGTCAACCAAATGGTCACCTTCTTAAAGATTCCATCCTTAATGGACTTGCAGTTCATCGTCATCCCACCACTGGTGCAATACTCACTCTTGATCTTTTGAATGCTGAACAAAAAGATCGCACAGCTGCAGATAACAGAGCTAGATCATGCTTATACAAAGCACTACCAGATGAAATCTTTGGTTCTGTTGATTCTTATGATACAGCGAAGGAGATATGGGATGTGGTGGCCAGACAAATGGAAGGATCTGACCTAACTTCAACAATTAGATTGACAAATGTGTTGACTGAGTTTGACAACTTCAGCAAATTGCCAAATGAATCTCTAGAGGATGTCTACTGTAGATTCTACAATGTCATAAATGAACTTAGGAAAACCAATGTCAAGAAATCAGAGATTGAGTTAAACATCAAATTCATCAAAGCTCTTGGTCCTGAATGGGAAGATTATGGAACACAGATTAAGCAACATCAAAATCTGGCCAAATTCTCCATCCATAATCTTCATGAATCATTCAAACTCAATGAACATCAAGTCCTAAATAAAGCTTCATCAAACAAAATGCCAGAAGTTGTATCTTTTGATCCTTTGGCATTAATTGTTGAAAAGAAGGTTTCTGAAGCTCTTAAAAGGCAAATGGTAGTTGTTTCTTCGTCCGATGAGGAGGGAGATGATATGTTGGCTCCAAGAGATGGTGTTTCTGACGAATTTTATCAAGCTCTTGCCGCGGTTACCAAGCACTTCAAGAAAAAGTTCTACAAAGCGAGGCCAGCAAACAACAATCTCCGCACTTCTTCCACAAGTGCATTTCCCAAGAAGGAACACTATCATTCAAAGAGTTATGATTAAGGTGAATCAAATGGATCCAAGCATGTTGAAGAGAAAGTTGAAGGTTATGACAAACAAGTTATGGAGAAGGGTAAAGTTTCTGAGAAAAAGTGCTACAATTGTGGGATTCCTGGTCATTTTGCAATTGATTGCAAGCAACCTCGTAAGCGGAACTATGGTACTACAAGCAGAATATGTTGTTGGCAAAGCAAGTGGAAGCCGGTCATGCATTGCTTGCTGAAGATGACAAATGGCTGTTGCTCTCGGATGATGAAGATGAAGATCTCTCTACAAATGTATGTTTCATGGCGAGGTTGGCCAAGGACAAAGCTTTTGAGGCTGAAAGCACTGATGATGAGTACCCGGATGATGAGGTAAATCTACACTCTGTTTTTTCAATAGTTAAAGATAAAAAGTCGTTTGATTTAGCTTTATCAAATGTGACAACTCATATCACTTCTTTAATCAACAAAAATAAGATGTTGAAAAATAGTATTTCATTTTCTAAAAGTGAATTTTCAAAACTCTTTGAAGAACATTCAAAATTACTTTTTGATTATGATACTATTAAACAAGATTTTCAAGCATACAAAGATCAAATGTTGGTTAGAAAATGTGAGTTGAATGTCTCTCCTGATTCTAAGTTATTGCATAAATGTCACAATCTTGAAAAGACCATTCATGATCTTGAAAAGGCCAATCAAGATCTTGAAATTCAAAAGACCAATGAGTGGCTTCGGGCAAATGCTAGACAACTGGATGTTGATATTCTTAATAAAAAGCTTCAAGAATCCAAACCAAATAATGTTGAACTAGAAAGAAAGATTTCTGATTTAAATCATACTTGTTTTTTGAAAGGTGTTGAGATTGAAAATCTTAAAAACCAAATTGAGGAATTCAAAAACAATATACTTTTTTATCAAGAGAAGTTATATAAAGTTGAACAAAACCCTCTTTTGGATTTTACCGCCTATTTCAACAAGTCAAAAATTGAGAAATCGGAACTTCTTCATGGGTTGGGATTTGAGAATATTACTCCATTACAAAAGGCAAAAGACCAAATTGAACCTCTGTATGATGAAAAATTTCATCGCCTTGGTATGGTACAACAATTTATTCGTCCATTGGATGACGAATTTGAGACTGATGATGTTGAGAAAATACCTCAAACTGAATTTTTGGTTAACTATGATGCTATAAATGCTTCCTGTAATTTTAAAGAATCTTCAATTTTCAAATTAGAAGAAATAGCATCAAATTTTCAAAACCAAGAGTCAATTGGTATTTCACCTAAACCTACTAAAATGTATTTTCCATCCACAATTTTGGAAAAACGAATAGAAGGTTTACAACAAAAGGTGAATTCTCAACAACAAGTCATTGATCATCTCAAGTCTCAAAATCAAAGTTCAAAGGATTAATTAATTGTTGTAGACACCAAGAAAGTTGTGTGAATGTTTCTACTCAAACTAATCCAAGTGATTCAATAGACCATTCCATCCAGACTACTTATGTTTCATCTACTGATTCCTCCACCCAAACCTTGACTGATTCTCTTGAATGTTCATGTCAAAATACAGCTACAATTGCTGATGATTATGTGCAATCTGATTTATCTTATGACGAACTTGCGCATAGTTTAGTTTTGATATGGTACTACTATAGGATTTTCACTTGTGATTCTCTTGAAAAGTTAGTTGTTCACCCTAAGCTTAGTGCTAGTATAGGTGTTGATACTTCTACTCTATTTTCTTGTGAAACCAAAGATGTGTCAGTTCAAGTTGATCTAATTCCTGAAACTACCCATAGTGTGAAGTTGGAAACCAAGATTCCTGATTTTTCATAAATCTCTCTGGTTAAACCATTCACAAAAGATGATTTTGATAAATTCAGGGAAGGAGAATATGTTTTTGATTGCGAAACTGAGAAAAAGATTGAATCTACCAAAATCAAAGTTGAATCAAAAGAGGAATCTCCAAAATTGTTTTCCAAAGATCCAACTTCATATTATTCAAAGAAACGAGTTATTCCGAAACTTGTCAAGACTGAACCAAAGACTGTCACAAAAACAAGAATCAATAAGTTAAAAACAAAGTGTCCTACCTCGGAAAAGCATGTCAAAACCATTCCCAAAATCAAATACAACAAAGTGAAGCTTCTGGAAATCAATTCAAATGTTTCTTCATCTAACTCTCAATCTAGTTCATTACCTAAAGTGTCTAAATCTAGCTCAGTTTTGCTAACTAGGGATGCTTCAAATGGTGCAACTAGGTATGGGGATAGATATGGCTGGTTTTCTCATGATAAACCTAAGAAACAAGAAGTTTCCGCACCTCCAAAAGAGTCTAAAAAGATAAAAGTGCTTCAAAACTCTTGTTCTAATCTTCTTAGTGTCAATCCAACAGGTGGAAAGAGCTTGATTAGTGAGTCTAAATGGGTAGCTAAGTCTTTTGTACCTAAGATCACTAAAGTTGAGAAAAGGAAGAAAAGGCAAAGGAGAAAAGCGGGTAGTAAGAAGAAGCTTGTTTCTGATGTGTCAAACAATTTATCTTTTAAAACCTCTTTGAAAAACAATGTTAATGGTGCCAAGGCTATGCCTTGTGATGTTGTAAACAATTTTAATTCTCATGTGTATGGTTTGAATGATGGTAGATATGTTACTTTTGATTCGTGTGTTAATGTTCGTTTGTTTAATCCAAATGTGCTTGTTGATAATGTGCTTGTTAATTCCTATGTTGATTCTAAAGCATGTTTGTATGCGTTTCCTAAGTTATATACCCTGCCTGTTTAAACTAACCACAAAGGACCCGTCTTCAAGTGGGTACCCAAAGTCGGTTAATTCTATTTGATTGCAGGAAATAACCATCTGTGTTTGGATATTCGATTCCGGGTGTTCAAAACACATGACTGGCAATAAAGCATTGCTCAAGAACTTTATCGAACGATTCATGGGAACTGTTCGATTTGGGAACAACAATTTCGCTCCTATCTTAGGCTATGGTGATATTGAACGCAATGGAATTGTCATTAAGAAAGTTCACTATGTTGAAGGATTAAGTCATAACTTGTTCAGTGTTGGACAATTCTGTGACAACAATCTTCAAGTTCTTTCTCGACAATCTCTTTGCAAAGTTCAAACTCTAGATGGAGTTGACATTTTGTGTGGTGACCGCGATGATAACCTTTTTACCGTTAATCTCGATGATAACCAACCAACCGATAATATTTGTCTCATTTCGAAAGCTACATCAAAGAATTCTTGGTTGTGGCATAGAAGGCTTTCTCACCTAAATTTTTCTACCATCAATACTTTGGTCAACAAGCATCTTGTTGAAGGCTTGCCAGACTATAAGTATGAAAGTGAGCATGTTTGTCCTTCTTGTGCTGTTGGGAAAATTAAACGAGCTTCTCATAAACCAAAGAAATCTCCTAATTCATTAGCACCTCTTCATTTGCTTCACATGGATCTTTGTGTAAGGTGCCCTATTGTTGCGTGGATCGTAATAAGACGTGATTCATTATGTCAAGAGTGCGGAATCCTCTTCAGATAACTAGATTGCTATTGCCTTTCATTGATTAATGAGCAATTAACCAACCCAAGGAGATGCACAAGGCTTGTGGTTTGTGTAGGACACGAAGGAACAATTAACCTTAGCTCGTAAATTCGTAAATTATTAACAAAGATTCACCTAATTCCTTAGATTAGGTCTTGTATTTATACTAGTTAAGTATTGGATGGTGTGGGCTTAGGCCTTAATTACGTATTAGGCCCGAAACAATTAACAACCGATCTGCCTCGTGCTGATGTCAGCACGAGGTTGTTCCTACATGCTGATGACGTCAGCACGAGGGACGACCCTTATAAACCTTGATTCTATGTTCTTGTACCTGTAAAACAATATATAACACACAAACACAATACAAAACATAAACAGATATAATATAGAAGTCCAAACGTAATCATTAAATATCAACAGAAGTTCTTATTTAAATGATTACAAACAAGTTCCTAAAAACGTAAACAATAATCAAATCTATGTTGCGATTGTCACACCGAATCTGCATCTACAGACTCCCCCTTGACGATTGCAACTAGATCTCTTTAAAGTCTTCGAACTTGAACTTCAAAATTATCCGTTAAACAAAAGTCTTGTGCTAGTCGCATGAATTCTCTCTTGCAAACAATGAGCGAGAATGTTGCGATAGCGTCTTTCCTCAACTCTCCAAAAATCCACTACTGAACAAGGTGTATCCAAAAGTCTTCTTTGATCACCTCTTGAAAAATTGACAACCTGCATTGGATCATACATGCATAGCAACATTTGTTTCTTTGAATCATCAACAAACATCTGTGCTTCGCCTGACTTGATATCTATCTACCAAAATGTCATCTCTATCAGCATATCTTGATCCCATCTGATAATGGGAACCTTCTTAACACATTTAATTCTTTTCTGGACAAATTGAAATGTGTCATCTGGATTCTTAATCTTCTTCAAAGGTGTTGGCTTTATCAACCTTTCTTCTGGCTTCAGACCTCTATCACTGAAATACTTAATTCTTTCATCTCTGAATCTATTCTAGTAGAAATCTGCAAGTCCATTGCTCTGAAGATTAACGAACCAGTGTCTTCCCAAATCTATCATGTCTGAATCACTGAGAGAGTGGAAGTGTCTTTGACTTATTGACATGTACTGGCAACCCTCCTTTCTATTGATACTAAACAATTTGATTCTGTGATCATAAAACCAACTTTGTATCACTGAGAAGTATTTGGGTGCATCCTTGTCTGAGACATATTCCCAAAACATCGATGGTTTATATGTATCATGTATCATCAAACCAGTATGTCCTCTATAACCTGGAATTAGTCTATTAATAATAAACTCATGATCTTGCTGCACCGGAGGTATATTAAATCTTCCAAGGTCAACCTCTCGTGTAGCATCTATATTCCAGTATAGATCAAAAATATTTTTATGTCCTTCATCGACTATGTTTGCATATACAGCAAATCTTAACCTTTCAGCATTTTTAGGTTCATCTGGACTATCTCTGATTGGATTGAGATTGAGATGTTCTACTTCAGCGATTGGTTCAACTTGAATGACTTCATCTTCATTAAAGACACGATCAAAGTCATAAGGTGTTTCAAGCAACCTTTGTCTATCAGCTTCCGAAGTAATGAACTCTCCTTCTTCCAAATCTTCATCATCGATACTTTCTAGATCTTCTTCAGCATCAAGATCGTCCAATGCACCTATCCTTTGAAGCTTATCTGCAATTCAAACGATTTACATATACAAAGATAAAGAACATAAATCACAAGTCAAGACATAATAAAGTAGTATAAATACATAACAAAAGTTAAAATAAATAATAATATATCATAAATATAATGTAACAATTACATTAATATTTATCTTATAATCTTTATCTATTTTAACTTACAACAATAATATTATATCATAAATATAATGTAACACATACATTCATACTTATCTTATAATTAATATTCTTCATTACTCGAGTATTTTAAAATTACACTGTCAATATGTTAAGCCGAACAGAATAATTCTTTGATAACTATTCTAAGCTGAATAACACTTTGCTTAACACTCTAAACTGTTATTATAACTCAAGTAATCAATACAAAATTAATAGCACTAAGGTTCATAATCCGAATCTGAATCCGAATCTGATACTGACTCTGAAGATGTATGAGTTAACCCTGACTGTTCTTTCATTTGATCCCTAAGTGATCCTGGATCATAATAATCATCATAATCCATAATCTCAGCTCTAGCTCTCACATGAGCTTGTGGATCATATCCCAAACTTTTTTCTAGTCTATGCACAATTAAAGGGTGCAAATCTTACTCTGTAGAGGCATTGGTAGTAGAATCAGTCTTAATTGACTCACTATCCTGAGTAGATTTTCTCTAGCTAATTTCTTTTTCTTTATGATTTTAAGGATCATTCACTATCTCCCTTTCTATTCATCAAAAATAGAATCAGAGTTACCTGAATTGGAATCTTCCCCATCACCATTGTTATCTAGATCATCAGGATCTGCATCTGGAGCGGTCATCACAGCTTTTCCTTTTTCTTGAGTCCCAGAAATACTAGCACCAACTGTACCAGCAATCTCTGACTCTCTTTGTCTTGATGACTCCCCCTGAACATCAGCAGTCTCTGTATCCATAGCAGCATCATCAGCAACATCTTGATCTTGACCTCTATTCTCTGGCTCACCTGGTTGTGTTTGATCTTGACCTTGAGCTGGATCTTCATGATCATCATCTCTAGTCTTCTTTGCAAGCTCATCATCTCTACAACCATCTTTATCTCCCCCTTAAGCCAAGAATTGGTCAAGTCTAGATCCAAGAGAATGAACAAGAGCGATCATCATGTCCATCTCTTCCTGATGCTTAGCAGCTTGGAGTTTTAGCTGAATCTCCAAAGTTGTAACCCTCATCTCCAACATCTTCTTCTCAGAAAATAAACGACTCAGCTGCACTTGAACCGGTACAGGTGGACGTGAAGTAGAAGCAACGTCAGATGTAGCTTCAAACGAAGGCATACGAGCACTTGAAGTTCCTGTGGGAGGCATCTGTGGTCTTTGCAGGGGAGCCAGCAGACGTCCCATAACAGTAGAAACAGGAACTGTCGCCTGAATAGGAGCAGATGAAGGCTAGGAGCAACAAGTGTCGGAACTGTAGACTCCGGAACAGCAGGAATCGTAACAGTTGTACCTTCAGTGACAACTTGTGCGCTAGAACCAATTCCTCTTATAATGAACTTTGGTCTCGACCTTCTCTCCCCAACAGTAACACCAGCAGAAGGAGCAGACACAGATGCAGGAATCTCAGAGACAGAAGCTCTTAAAGCAGCAACCAATGGCGTATCACCAACAGTAGGTGCATGAGACCTCTCCATGGCTTCACTATATGCAGCGAACTCTCTATCAACCTTAGCTTGAGATCTTGCATGTGTTCTTTTTCTCTTTGGCAGTCTTTCTTCCTCTTCTTCATCTTCCGAGTCCTCAACAACATTAACCGGGACTTCAGAAGGACCAACAGCAACATCAACCGGAGCAGAGGTAGAAGTAGAAACTCCAGGAGATGTAGATACAAGATTTGTAGGATCATCAATATCCTCCATGAGAGCATCCATATCAGAATCATGCTCTAGATCACCAGCATATAGAGGAACATCATTAAGACCCTCAAACTGATCAGCTCGTTCTTCATGAGGATCATCCTGAGCCTGATCATCATCACCAGCAGCAGCAGCAACGGGTTCTTCATCCTCCCAACCTTGTCGAGGTACAACATAGTTAGGATTAATCAAATGTCCGAACAGAGGTGGATTATCAACCTCAATCGGAACATTTCTTCCCGACACGTGTTTCAAACTTTCTGCAAATGCCTTATAAGTAAGACGACCTAAATTGAACGTAGGACCGTCAAATGGAAAATCAGCTGCAAAGTGACGAATGATAATCATCACAAATCTTGGAAACAAGTAGAACTTCTTGTCGGTTCCAAATGATTTCATTTGCCTTTCAAAATTATCAAAAATGTACTGAGAAAAGCTATATGGTTTGTTCAGCACCAAGGCCACCAACTGAGATGCATTCTGAATATTCATCTGATCATGACCCGTACTCCGATGACTCATAGACCTCAACAAATAGTAAGCAAGGAGCTTCCATTTGCCGCGAAGATTCTTTCTAAAGTATGGGTGTGTAATGTTACCAGCATAACCTATACGACGTAGAGCACCGTCACATAATTCTTCTGTAAACTCAGTAGGACCTTGCTCCATGTCATCAACACCTAAGCGTAGAATAGTCCTTAAGTCTCCAGCTGAGAACGATATAGAACGTCCTCCAACGATAGTGCGAATGTACAAATGAGCACCCATCTGCACTGATCGAGCTGAGTTCCAAAACTCCCGAATGAGACTTATTATCAACGGAGGGTTCTCGGTCAACGCAAAGTTAATGCGACAACGTGCAAGAAACTGGAGAACATCGTGAAACTCTGCAGTGCACCCCGTCTGTGTGATACTGAGATCGAGTGCAACATTGTGTTCCTTAGCGAATACACGAGCGTTATCACCTTGTCCAGCCATACCTGCACAAAATCAGACAAAAAACGACAAGAAAAACGATGTTAGAATAAACAAAAACTAAAATTAGGGTTTTAGCATTCTGCTTCGTGATGACGTCATCACGAGGAAGTTTTCCCTCGTCGTCACGTCAGCACGAGCCACTATGAAACCCAGAAACACGAAGATAAAAACATCTCCATATGATGTTAAAATCGATCAAAAACATCATTGTGGACTTGTTTACAGTTTGTGTATGCCCAGAAAACAAAATCGAAATGAATTCGATGAACACGAAGTTGATTCGTGTTCTTCGTGTGAATAGTGATCGAACCATAGTTTTATCAATTAATCTTGATTTAACACTTGTTAACTTAAATTTTCATTAGATTTAACATGTTTAAACATCAGTTTATCCAATTTTAAGTCCAATTAAAGTCCAAATCATCATTAATCGAAGTTCTAATTTGTGGTTCGTCCTAGTTACTGTTCACGCGAGGCAAAATCAAAAATTTGGGCATTATAACGACTTGTAATCGTTCAAATTCATAGTCAAGACATCAAGAATCTATCCTAGATCAAGTATTTACCAACAAACTAGGGTGATTAATATGAAAAGAAGATGAAATCGATCAAAAATAAGGACGAATGAACAGTGGCACGAGGGAGAGGTGATTCGTGTGATTTACTTAGGGTTAATTGTCGATTAAAAGTAATTAATGAATAGTAAAACCCGTATTTATATTCGGAGTTTCGTGGGCCGGACCGAAGGAGTCCTTCGTGGGCTTCACGTTGACGTCAGCATGAGGCACGATGACGTCAGCATGGACCAAAACGAATTTTCAGAATTTAAATCACATAATCTCCGTTCCTTAGCCAAATTTCGCAAATTTTCAAGAAATCTAAATAAGGAAAAATTCCAGAAATTCCAGAAACATAAACCTGTAGATACTCGTTACTAAAAACCTGTATCTACTCGAATATGCTTATCGTAAATCATCCGTACTAACTTGTCATCACAATAATGTATCAATAAATCTTACATTATTATCTTGACATAAAATCGATCATTTCGTCATTTGATGTTTAACTCGAACAAATACATACTTACATCAAAACACATTTAATGTATAATGTATGACAAATAATCATATCAACAACCTATCACATTACATCTTAGGTTGTGATCTTGATAATAAAAGTATAACCTATCACACTAAGTCTTAGGTTATTAAAGCAGATCATCCTTGTATCACTTGTAATCTCTGTAGAAGCAATTTCTGAACACCTTTTGTTGTCCGTTGCAATTCAACAAGCGAAAAACAATTCTGCCTTGAATCAAAAATTTTAATATCATATAAAATGAGTTTATTATCTGTAACCTGCACACTTAACAAACTTCATTAATGCATCAAAATCAAACAAAGTATCATCAATATGCAAAACAACCAAAAGCTTAACCTATCGATAAAATAAACTCTAAGTTAAGTCAAATATTTGTCAAGCATACTTATCTACCAAAAACAATTGAGATTTTCAAAAATTTAATTGAAACACATTCAAAAATATTTTGACTTTTCAATTTCCAAAACATTTCATTTTCTAAATTAAACAACTTATGTATTAATTAGAAAATCCATCTTGTAAACATCTATACCGTAAGCAACAAGACTTATATAATTCACTAAGAATTATGACTTTTAATGCTTATCAAATCTCTCGTGCAATAAGAACTAGTTTGACACACAAACTGACACTTATTACCAAGAATAAAAATAAAGAGAAACAAAATAAAATAAAAAATAAAAATAAAAATAAAACTAAGCTACTTTATTTATGTACAAGAAATCTTAAGTGTATGCAGATTAGATCAGATTAGCATTTACATAAGTCTGCAAGTGAGAAATAATTCTGTTATTATTAATTATGAACAGTGATCCAACCACGATTACCGGTATATTTGTCCTCTTAAACACTCGGTACTTCCAGTTTCCTTTAAGTTATGACACTTTCGACATACCCTGGCCAAGGACAGTTACCATGTAACCCGAGTAGCCTAATATGCCATTGAATAGTTTGCGAACTTATGTGACCCACATTCAGATATACTTCCATAATCGATACAAGCACTAAGATAACAAAAATTCAATGTGTATTCAAAAACATCCTTAACAAATCATGAGACACTTTTTAGATAACTGAATTTAATTACTTTGTGATTTCACTTATTTGCTTTTGCGTTTCATTATTTATAAGGAACCCGTAATTTTCTATGAGACCCATGTAGCGAATTTTCTGACAACCTATCCCAAGTTGGAAGCTTTAGGTAGGCTAAGTATACAAAGACACCCCAAGGACATACTTGTCCGAATCTCAAGGACCACATTAGCTCCTTAATTTTCATTCATTTCATTTGCATAACAATATGACATTTACTTTCATGCTCATGATTGGTAGAGGTTTTTGCCTATACATTGAACAAATCTTATAGTAATGCTAGATCTTTCACAAAATTTAAGGACCAGATCAGTTCATTACTGAAAAGCAGGCATTCTCAGCCATATATCTGAATATGTTTCCCACAAGAACATTGTATAATTTAAGTTCAGATTAAGGAAACCTTGCTACTTTGTGTCCACCAATATATCCCAAATTGTAATCACCGAACTAAGCAGTTATATTACGATTAAGCAGACTTAAAAGCTAAGTATCCTCACTTCTAATCATCTGACAGCATTAACTTAAATCTCTTCATATTTTTGTCGTTTTCTCATTTTTCACATTTTTATGGTTTTTATGACACTAAGAACTCTTTTTGTATTTTTATGACTTTAGCTATTTACAGACATAAACTTACAAAATTAGTTCTTTGAGAGATTTAATATGAATCAGCATTCTTCATCCCATTGAGAAGAATTAACTTCTCAAATCGAGTCTTATCAAATGCTTTGGTATATAGATCAGCTAAATTATCATCGGTTATAACCTTTTCCAAATGAATTAACTTCTTTTGGGCACAATCACGCAAGAAATGATGCCTAATCTCAATATGCTTGGTGACCTTATGCATGACAGGGTTATTTGTAATGTCTATTGCTGACTTATTGTCTATTCTAATAGGAGTATCAAGAAAATCCATACCGTAGTCACGAAGTTGTTGTTGAATCCTCAATACCTGGGAACAACAGCTACCAGCAGCCATATATTCTGCCTCACATGAAGACTGAGCAACACATGTCTGCTTCTTGCATTGCCACGATACTAATCTCCCTCCTAACAATTGACAACCTCCAGTCGTAGACTTTCTGTCATTGTTACAACCGCCAAAATCCGAATCAGTATATGCAACAAAATCAAACGTTCCACTCATTGGATACCATAGACCAAGCCCTTGGTTTCCCTTAAGATAACGTAGAATACTCTTTGCAGCAGTCAAATGTGACTCTTTCGGACTAGCTTGAAATCTAGCGCAAAGACAAACAGCGAACATGATATCTGGACGCGAAGCAGTCAGATACATCAATGAGCCAATAATAGCACGATAATAAGTTGCATCCACAAGTTCATCTTTCGGATCAAGAACTCCTAAACCATGATTTTGCTGAATAGGAGTACCATATGTCTTGGATTCTAACATTTGAAACCTCTCCAAGATGTCATCGACATACTTAGACTGGTGAATAAAGAATCCATCTTTCCTTTGATCTACTTGTAGTCCGAGGAAAAATTGTAATTCCCCCATAGCACTCATTTCAAATACATTTTTCATGCTCATTTCAAACTCTTTGCACATCTTTATATTAGATGAACCAAAAATGATATCATCCACGTAAACTTGTACAATTAGATAATCTCGCTTCTTCCACTTGATAAACAATGTGCTGTCTATCGATCCTCTTGTAAATCCATTTGTCAACAAATGCGTCGACAATTATTCATACCACACTCTGGGTGCTTGATGTAATCCATAAAGAGCCTTATCCAATCGATATGCTCTTTTTGGATAATTTGGATCTTCAAACCCCGGTGGTTGGTAAACATACACTTCCTTTTTGACTTCACCGTACAAGAAGGCACTGTTAACGTCTAACTGATACACCTTTATACCTTTGAAACTTGCAAAAGCTAAAAATAACCTTATAGCTTCAATTCTAGCAACTGGTGCAAAAGTTTCGTTATAGTCATATCCTTCTCGTTGTGCAAACCCCTGAACAACCAAACGTGCTTTATTTCTGGTAACGATCCCTTTGTCATCTTGTTTGCATTTATATACCCAACGAGTTCCAATCGGTTCTTTACCTCTAGGCACATCTACTAACTCCCAAACTCCAAGTTTTTCAAATTGAGCTAATTCTTCTTGCATAGCTTCAACCCAACATGGATCTTGAAGTGCTGCCTTAACATTCTTAGGTTCTACTTGTGAAATGAAACCAGAATAGAAACACTCAGTTATCAATCCAGTGTCTTTCATTTCACAGAACAAACTAGTTAGATCCTTATTTAATTGATTTCTAGTTCGAACAGGTTCTGTAGCATTTCCAAGAATATTTTCAACTGGGTGATCCTTATTAATTCGATATTGAGGAACTGAATCAATATTCAGACTTTCTCCTAAATTTGTTCTAATCTGAAACTCAGGAGAGCTGAAATCATCTTCCGATTCTTCAGAAATAGGATCATCATCAGGCAGTGTAACCTTCGGGTTCATTATCATCTGAATCTGGTGTCTTATCCTTGTCCTTACCACTTTCATCAACATCAGTAGCAGACTGAACATTGGTTGGAGTAGTATCGACATTCCGAGTAGGCGTGGATATAGGAGTATTATCCATGTGATCTCTTAAAATAATCACGTCGTCAACTTTCTCAAAATCTGAATAAGAATCAGGACCATGTAATGAACTAAATACACTATCATAATCGAAGTTTTTGCCACTTCCAGAATGTATAGCGGGCTTATGACTGAAAGTCTTGACATTTGTTCCCAAATCAACTTTGCCGGTCTGTTTGTTGTAAACCCGTCGAATTGATGTTCCTGGTTTATAACCCATGAGAAATCCCTCTTCAACCTTTGAATCAAACTTTGACTGAGGTAGATACTTCAAGAAAGTACACGGTACACCAAATGATTCTACATTCTGTAAATTTGGTTTCTTCTAATGTAGAAGCTCATAACATTTCTTATTATGACGCTTAACTACAGTAACCCTATTTAAAATATGACAAGTTGTATTCACCGCTTCCGCCCAAAACATAGTAGGAAGCCCATAGATGTCTATTCAGATTCGTTTGCCATAGTAACTATTCAGATTCGTTTGCTTTTGATAACAAGCAAACAAACTCCTCTGGATTATCAACACCTAACACAAGGCCATAGATGTCTCTCTTCCTAGGAGCTTTCAGCAGGATCAAGTCTTCAGGAATAACATATCCCGGTTTCAATATAAGTGCTTCTTTCTCATTAAAATGGACAGTATTACCCTTGTCACAAATCTGAGAAACACTTAATAAATTATGTGATAACTGCTCCACATAATTGACTTTCTCTAGCATAATCTTCCCATTGACAACATCACCTTGCCCCGAGATGTTACTGCCCTTGGGACCAGCGAAACTAACGTACGAACCATTTACATCTTCATAATTGGACAAAACATTCTTGTCCCCTGTCATGTGCCGAAAGCATCCACTGTCAACATACCAAAGACTAATAGGCTTCCTTGGTTCTCCCTGCACATCAGATAATAAGATGGTTAGTTTCTAAAGGGAACCCAAATCTAGGCTCTTTAATGGAGCCTTGGATGAAGATGATGTCATAGACTGTTTCTTAGGTGAGGTGAAACGAGTCTTAGGAGGTGAATTCCTTGGTGAGTGAGTACCAAATCTAGGTTGACTCCCTAATCGATCATAGAATTTAGACGAACTATTAATTCGAGAAGGAGGAGATCGATTTTGTTGAGTCATCTTCCTAGGTGAATTACTCCTTTGAGGTGTACAAGAACGACTCGGACTTACACTACTAAAAGTAGTATTCTGTGAAGGTCCCTGTCGTTTTGGAGTCTTAGACCTATTGACACTTTTCTTTTGATCTGTAACAATAGACTTTCCATATAAAACATTTCTAAGTAACTTAATATAATTATGTGCATTTTTATTATCAGGATGTCTTTTTGCAGACTCCTCATAATAATCCTTTTTATATGCACTCATAAACTTTGGTGAAGCTACTTGTTCAACTAGTTTACCCTTCCCTTTAGTATTAGGAATATCATTAACATCCTTTGACTTGACTTGACTGTCATTCTTATTTGGACATTCAATAGCTATATGGCCTTTCTCACGACAACTATAGCATTTCTTTACTTGTTTTCTAGATTGACCATTCTCTATTTCGGGGATTGGTATACCATACTCCTTCATTTTATTTATGGTATCAAGCGTCTGTATTGCTTCTTCCATATTTGTTATTGGTTTAAAAGGAGCATAATGTCTATCCTTATATGGAATTTGTTCGGCTAACTATTCTTCTTTATTTTCTACACACCAAACTTTATTAATTATTGTTTTAGGTTCAATCCTATTTATAGATACTTCTTTATCATAAAAAACTGTATCACAGTCTTTCAAAGTATAGTATACTACTTCATCTAGATTAAAAACTAATTTAGTTTGTTGGTGATCTTGTAGAAGTAAATCGGAATCTTTAGACTCATCACCTTCCTTTTCACGGATAACATTTTCATCAATTAAACTAGTTGAATTCTCTTTTAGTTTCAATATTTCTTGTTTTAAATCTGACACCATTCTACATACGTCAATTATAGAAGATAAAGAACATGATACCTTCTGATCTGCAGCCTTGCAATCTGCCATGTATGCAACGAAGTCTTCAGTTGTCATACCTTCAGGTATCTCAAAGTTCTTCATATGTTCTTCAATGCTCTGCATAGAAATGTCATCAACAGGATTTGATGACTCTTTCTTTTCTTCAGATGCTTTTATTGCAGTCATTTGTTCACTCTCAGATCTTACTGTCTCAGCAACATTACACATATTCTTCTGCACTGTCTCAGATGCACTTTCTTCACTTGAGTATACAGCATAATCAATCGTTGCGGCTACCTCATCATATAATTCTACCATATAGGCATGATTCGAGGTATCATCAGATTGTGTATCCCATTGATAAGTACCATCTGGATTTTGAACAACAACAGCCTTTGACTCCGAAAATGGTGACGAAACTGGCTACTGTGGAGTAACAGGATATATAATCATCGCTTGCGTCTTATGATTATTTGGTGTAACACCGCCTTGATTATAATTTTGACGACCAACAACAGTATTATCAATCCTCTTAGGTTGTTGACACTCTCTTGCAAAATGACCAAATCCATCGCAATTATAACATTTCACCTTGGATTTGTCAAAACCTTTAGTGCCATTACATATAGACCTACCAGGTCTCTGAGTGAATCTTCTGACTTTAATGGTAAGCATAGCAAGCTGCCATTGTAGATCCTTTTCTTCTAAATCATCAGGATCTATTTGATTGTAATCGTTATCAATTACTGCAGGATCAGTAACCTTTCCCCCAATAAATGCTTCATGAGCATTACAAAAGGCTGAGTAAATACTCATTCTTCCCCCTGCAGAGCTCATACTCTTTGGCATAGAATGGAAAGATTGTGCATTGCTCTTAACATTTGAATTTGTATTGTCATAAGCAACATATCCGGCAATACCATCAGCATCTACTATTGGTGTAGCTTCTGCACCACTTAGAAATGCATTATTTCCTGAGCTGGAACTTGCTAAATGAACAGGCTTAGCATGATATAAGGATGGATCTTGTGTAAAGTCTGAGTGAGTGTCCTTAATCCTTCTCTTCATATCTTTGTTCTTTAGCTTGGAGACTACCTTTTCAAAATCACATGTACTGTATTCCTGGTCATCTTGAAGTTGATGAACATAATCAGTCCAAGTTTTAGGCAGTGAGTCCAGAAACTTATCAACTAGCTCAGTTTGAGGATAAACTACTTCAAAGTATGACAATTCAGTGGTTAGATGACTGAATCGAATAATAATCTTATCAAGAGATTCCCCTTTCAGTCCATTAAAGGCTTCATACTGGCGCTTGAGAAGCTTGATACGGTTCTTCTTCAAAGTTACATTGCCCTTACAATATCTTTCGAGAGCATCCCATAAATCCTTTGAAGTATTGTATTTTTTAAACAGATGTACACTATCTTGAGGCAATGCCATAGTTAGAGTTGACAAAGCCTTCCCTTCAATAGCCCTCATGATCATGCATGATCATCTGGCTGATAAGTAAGGCATTAGGTGAGTTTGCGGCAGCTGGTAGAGTAGTCATTTCGAATCTTTTGAAAACAAATTAAACGAAATAACACTAAGTTCGTGTGGCACGAAGGACGAAGTCACATGGCACAAAGCACGAAGTCACGTGGCACAAAGCACGAAGTCACATGGCACGAAGGACGAAGTCACGTGGCACGAAGCACGAAGTCACGTGGCACGACCTAAGTCACGAAGGGTAGTTCGTGTTGACGTGGCACTAAGTCACACGAGTCACACGTGACACAAAGTCCACGAAGTGACAAAAACGTAAGCACGAAGCAAAAATCAACCTCGTGCTGACGTAAGCACGAAGTGTCACACGAAGGAGAGCACGAAGAAGCGAATTAACATGAATTTCGAACGAGATTGCAATCAATAGCCAATCAAACGATCTTAAACCTTCTGGTAATCAATCTTAGGGCTCTGATACCACTTGGAAGGTGCCCTGTTGTTGCGTGGATCGTAATAAGACGTGATTCGTTATGTCAAGAGTGCGGAATCCTCTAGAGATAACTAGATTGCTATTGCCTTTCGTTGATTAATGAGCAATTAACCAACCCAAGGAGATGCACAAGGCTTGTGGTTCGTGTAGGAGATCACACGAAGGAACAATTAACCTTAGCTCATAAATTCGTAAATTATTAACGAAGATTCACCTAATTCCATAGATTAGGTCTTGTATTTATACTAGTTAAGTATTGGATCGTGTGGGCTTAGGCCTTAATTACGTATTAGGCCCGAAACAATTAACAACCGATCTGCCTCGTGCTGACGTCAGCACGAGGGACGACCCATTGTTCTTTGTTTGACTTCCTTTGACTCATACATAACATCCAATCACCGTTTAAGTGTTCTACGACACTTATAAACCTTGATTCTATGTTCTTGTACCTGTAAAACAATATATAACACACAAACACAATACAAAACATAAACAGATATAATATAGAAGTCCAAACGTAATCATTAAATATCAACACAAGTTCTTATTTAAATGATTACAAACAAGTTCCTAAAAACGTAAACAATAATCAAATCTATGTTGCGATTGTCACACCGAATCTGCATCTACACTTTGTGGGCCGATGAAAGTACAAAGCCGAAATGGGAAGAGATACATCTTGGTTATTGTTGATGATTATTCAAGATATACTTGGGTCAAGTTTCTTGCCTCCAAAGATGAAATAACTCAAACTTTGATCGATCTCATCACTTCTACTCAAGTAAATTTTCAACTTCCAGTCCGTTACATCCGTTCGGATAACGGAACTAAGTTCAAAAATGCCGTGTTTGATAAATTTTGTAAATCCAAAGGCATTACTCACCAATTTTCTGCAGTTCGTACCCCACAACATTACGGTGTCGTTGAAAGGAGAAATCGAACGCTGGTGGAAGCTGCAAGAACCATGCTTGTTATTCTAAGTTACCTTCCAACATGTGGGCTGAAGCTGTTGACACTGCTTCTCACACTCAGAATCGGTCCATTGTTAATCAACGTTTTGAGAAGACTCCGTATGAGGTTGTTAACAAACGGAAACCTAACATCAACCATTTTCATATCTTTGGGTGTGTTTGTTATACTCTGAATGATCGGGAGAATCTTGGAAAATTCGAGAAGAAAGGTGATGAAGGTTACTTTGTTGGTTATTCCAAGACATCGATTGCCTACCGAATCTACAATCGCCAAACAAATACAATTCAAGAAACAATGAATGTTTGGTTTGATGAGATGTCAGGCATGATCTTTGAGCAAAAAAGTTTGCTACCAACAAGTAATGATCCAAGTGCTTCAAGTACTTTATCAACGACTTCTACTTTAGCATCTAAATTCAAGAAGTTTCCAGCTCCAACAAGTGATGAGTTAGATATTCTTTTTGAAGAATTCTACAATTCTAAACCGATTCATGATGAAGAACCTCAAATCATCATTGAACCAATTCCGAATCATGATTCAGTTCCTGACAACCATCATGAATCATCATCAAGCTCTTCTTCGCAAAATGCTACTTCTTCAAGTAGTAGTTCTTCATCCTCTTCTAATGATTCTTCTTCTCAATCCTCTCATGATAATTCTTCTCAAATGAATGTTCAAGAACAACCTACCCAATATACCCAGACTACCAATCCGATGAACACTCCAAATGTATATGTGCCTCTTGATTTCGATCATCCATCCAACGAGGAAGCTGTTCTACCAAGCTATGATTCCATTTCTCAGCAAAACTCTGGTTTTAATGATGATGATGTTGATGTCAATCAACAAGATCCTCTTCCTCATGATCGCAAATGGTCACGTATGCGAAAAGATCATCCTACAGATCAAATTATTGGAGATCCACAAGCCAGAGTAAATACTCGTACTTCAGTGAATGAGTGTCTTGTTGCACTTTCTCTTAGCAACATTGAACCCAACACTGTTTCTAAAGCTCATCGAGATCCAGAATGGGTTAAAGCTATGCAAGACGAACTCGCTCAGTTTGAAAGACTGAAAGTATGGAGGTTAGTTCCAAATCCCAGAAAAGATGAACCTATTGGAACAAAGTGGATTTTCAAAAACAAGAAGGATGAGAATGGAGTGGTAGTAAGGAACAAACCTCGATTAGTTGCAAAGGGTTATTGCCAGCAAGCTGGTGTTGGCTTCGACGAAACTTTTGCTCCAGTTGCAAGAATGGAAGCCATTCGGATTTTCTTAGCTTATGCCGCATTCAGAAACTTCACTGTGTTTCAAATGGATGTGAAAACAACTTTCTTAAATGGTGATCTCAAAGAAGAAGTTTACGTTGAACAACCAGAAGGTTTTGTTGATCCCAAAAGACCAAAACATGTCTACAGGTTAGACAAGGCTCTCTACGGTCTTAAGCAAGCACCCCGCGCATGGTATGATTCCTTATCTACAATCTTGATTAGAGGTGGCTTTACCAAAGGCACAATAGACCCTACCCTGTTCATTGGTAAACAAGGTAAACATGTTCTTCTTGTCCAAATATATGTTGATGACATTATCTTTGGGTCAACCAGTCAAACATTTTGCCAAAACTTTTCATCTCTAATGGTTAATCATTTTGAAATGAGCATGATTGGGGAAATGAACTACTTTTTGGGTCTTCAAATCAAACAACTACCAAATGGTATTTTTATTTCAACTCCAATGGCTGCTCGTACAAATATTAATGCTAATAAAAATGGGAAACCATTTGACCAAAAGAGATATAGAAGTATGATTGGTTCATTGTTGTATCTTACAGCATCTCGCCCAGATATAATGTTTGCAACATGTATGTGTGCTATATCAAGATGCTCCTACTGATTTACATTATCAAGCTGTGAAACGAATCTTTCGCTATCTGAAGGGTACACCCAATTTAGGTCTCTGGTATCCAAGGGATACTGGATTCAATTTAACTGCCTATTCAGATGCAGATCATGCAGGTTGTATGCTTGATCGCAAGAGCACTTCCGGTACTTTACAATTTTTGGGTGATAAAATTGTGAGTTGGTCGTCTAAGAAACAGAATTGTGTGTCACTATCAACAGCTAAAGCTGAATATGTGGCTGCGGCTAGTTGTTGTGCTCAAGTGTTATGGATGAAGACTCAGCTTACTGATTATGGTCTGAAATATGATCATATTCCCATCTATTGTAACTCTCAAAGTGCCATTGTTATTGCAGTCAACTCAGTTTACCACTCTCGATCAAAGCATATTGATGTGAGATATCATTTTCTCAAAGATCATATTGAGAAATGTGACATCGAGCTCTACTTTGTGGGAACTGACTATCAGCTTGCAGATTTGTTCAGTAAACCACTGGATGAGAAAAGGTTTAACTTTCTTATCTCTAAGCTTGGCATGTTAAATCTTGAACCTTAACTTATTTTGTTCTTGATACATTCTTGAAAAACAAAATACAAAATTTTAAAATACAAAAATATAAAATTTTGAAAAATAACAAATAGATTTTCTTTATTTTTTTTCCTTTATTTTAGTGGTTTACATATACTCTGTATGTAACCCGGACTTCATAGTGTTATTTATATTTTAGTGGTTTACATATACTCTGTATGTAACCCGTGCTTAAATGATTTATTTATTTCAAGATGGCTTATACATACTCTGTGTATAACCCGTTCTTAAAAGTTTTATTTATTTTCAAAAGAATTATTTTTCTTGTCAAAATTTTTGTTACTCAAAATTGTTGATATGAGAAGCGAAGAATTGAACGCCTTTGTGTACTCCCTAGTCGTCTCATCTTGAACAATTGATTGAGTTAAATGTGCTTAAATGTCTTATTTGCATCCAACTTGTTGATGTAAGATGCGAAGGATTGAACGCCTTTGTGTACTCCCTAGTAGTCTTACTATGAACATAGTTGTTGACGCAAAACTTTGTGTTTCTTAAAATCTTGTTCACTTTTAGACTCTCAAATTTTTTTCCATGTATATATCACAACAAAGTTTTTACTCTTTTTGACTTCACAAAAACCAATTTTTGCTCTATCTTTCTATGAAAACCTCTTAAGATCTACCTTTGCATAGATTAAGGGGGAGTTTGTGATTTCAAAACTTCAAATGTATTTTCAAATCATTTTCTTACACACATTTGATGATTTTCAAATGATTCGTATCAATTGAAGTTCGGTGTTTAGTTTGCACTTGAGAGATTCATTCACTCCATGAACTTCATCATCACCGATAAGTTCTAACCCCGGAGTATTTAATTCTTTCTTTAGATTGTAAGGGTATTTTGAGTGATGTTGGTTTCGTGTAAATAGGATGGAGGGAGTAAAGTTGAAAAGTGAGAGGTTATGGTGATATGTTGTGAGAAAAGGGTTAAAAGAAATGACACCTATCCCTAAATTTCTCAAAATCGTCGGGTAAAATACATTTATATCAGATGTCATTTGTTGATATCTTGATTAAGACTTCATGGACCTAGTGAAGCGACGCACATCTTTACCTAACCACTCAAGTGTTTCTTAACAAATACTTGTTTTATTTCTCATGGAGATTTTCGCATTTCTATTGACTCTTCATTTGGAAGATGTTGATATTGAATAAGGGCGACACTCTGCTCCAGTCCCCGACTTCATTTGATCACGTTGTGTCTAGAGCTATCTTGCTTGATCATTAATTTGATCCTTATTAATTTTCTTAAGACACATTTGAGTCATATCTTTGTGATATTATTGCATATCTATGTGATATAGCCGGAACATTTGTAGTGATATCTTAATTGATATTCCACGATGATCAAATGGAAATCCTACCAATGCTAATATCTTTTCCAACGTTGAACCTAGGTCTCATAATTACATTTATGTGATTATTGAGTGAACGAGAAGTCTATCAGTGACCTCGGAGGTTACCTAAAAGTCTTTAAGGATAATAGATTGTGGTTATCGAATGCCTTAGGTTACACTAACCATGATTTTTATTCTTTGAAGCAATCTCGTAGTTGCAAAGCTACAAGACCGAACTATGTTAGAAAATTGCTTTGCGCATAATTCAATGATACATAGGAAATTCGAAAAATGTCATACATTTCTATCGGTCATTTCATTAATCCTTTTGATTTTTGAACATGTTAACGGATCATCCTTATCCGGTTTTTCCATTTCTCATCTCACAAACACAAAAACCACCAACACCAATACTATAACTTTTGTACCAACAACTTCAACCTTACATTTTAGTTACCCTTAAGATTCTTTAGGTTGGGCTAACGGTTTGGGTTGATGTGTTGATGATTGCTATTTCTCCATGCAATTATAGTTTTAACTTGTGCTATTTATTTTCGGTTTATCAATCAATGTTTGCATAATGACATTGGTTCCCAACTTTGTCATTATGACGGGGAGAAAAAGATTATGATTGATTGAGAAAAAAAAAAATTTGAGCTTGATTTGTGCAAACATGGAGTTAGTAAGAAGGTTGTAGTGAGTGTATGGAGGATACAGATAAAAGATAAAAGAGAATATTTAGTGTATGGGATTGATGGGAAAACTTGCAATTAATGGAATTTCAGTCAATTGAGCTCAGATTTGAGTTGTTCATTTTCTGAATTGAGTTCTTGACTTGAAAAAGATAATTACAAAGATAAGGATATGATGTCGAAAAATGCTTCAAAATGCTTACACTCATGAATTGAGGGGGAGCATGATTTTTCATAAGAGATTTATTCAAGTTTTGTTCAAAAAGTTTACTCTACAAAGATCAAAGTTGCAAAAAGTGGAAAGATTGTTTGGAAGATTCAAGACAAAGAAGTAAAGCTTCAAAAGAGTCTTCATCAACATATTTTATTCAAGATCTTCAAAGTCATATGATAATACTTGATCTAGAAGCTCCAATGCATAGATCAAGGGGGAGAGTATAAGTTTTTGATACTTCATTTTGATACTTCATTCCAAGGAAACAAATTTTCATTCAAGAATCGAAGATTGAAGAACCAAAGCCAAGTTTATACCTTCCGCACTTCAAAAGACAACTCTGATTCATGGTTCGACAATTTTCAAAGATTCTAGACTCTTTCATTTTATAATCTGTTCAAAAAGAACATTGAGAATTTCATCATGTTTTAACTTCGAGAAGTCCAAGACCAAGATTGATTCAAGTTCTTCAAAGACGATGAGAAAGCTTTGAAGACTTGTTTCTTCACACCAAATTGTCTTCACCACCACGCTCATCAACTTAATTTCTACGAGACAAAATAACACGTACTTCATTCATTACAATATATCACTAAGGGGGAGAATGTTAGAAATCCAAAAATAGTGATAAATTGTAATTTAAGTTAAGTGGACTTAGTTGTTGTTAAGACATGGTGAAATGATTTCTAATGTTGAGGGGTTAGATATGACAATAAGAATAATTGTAGAATTAGAGTATAAATACCCTCAACACATTAGAAATCATAAGCCTTTGATCCATTTTTACAAACACTTAATACAGTTCGTTCCAATCTCTCTCTTTCTCTAGAAAACACACACTAAACACACCAAGAACATACACACTTGATCTGCCATTGTTGAGATCAAATCCAGAGCAGATATCATGTTATAACAAAAAGCCATCGATCAGAAGAAGGGGAAACATTCATGCATTCATTCATACATCAACAACACAGAAAGAATACAGACTCTGCACTCATCATTCAACCATTCAACAACAACAATTTAATTATTTAGCCGTTATTGTTCATTCGTTCAGTCGTTCATTCATCTCATTGTAATCATTCACAAACCAAGATTATAATAGAAAAACAGCTGGAGGGTCAATCGCATCCTCCAGGGGTTTTTTACCTAAGATCACTTAACTGGATCAAGGGTTTTTCCTCGTCAACAAAATTCTGGTGTCTTTATTCTTTATTGTATTTCATTAAGATCTTAGTGTGTAATTTGCATTATTTTACGTTATCTTCAACAGTTTTCTTAATTACTCAAAGTATTTCTATTTCAAAGATCTTCTTAAAACTCTTTTTAGCGTAAACTCTTAGTTTAATTATTATTGTTAAGAAAACTTGTTGGTGCAGTTTCCGTACACCTATTATTGTCCGTTGCAATGCAATTCAGAAGATAGGCTATAGGAGTTTCACCTGTACTATATTGTCTATTTTTGTACGAGACATTCTGTATGAGATGTTGTGTATGAGACATTATCTATACTAGATTGTGTATGAGATAATGTCTATACTACATTAATCTCTATGAGATGATATCTATAAGACATTAATCTCTATGAGATGATATCTATACTACACTAATCTCTATGAGATAAAAGTGTAGTATACGTCCTGGAAGCTCAAGTCCAGCCCAAATATGTATGTGTTAGTTATAACGGCCGTTATAACGGTAACGGAGGTCCAGCGTTACGTTAAGGGGGTTGGAGGGTAAATTTAAAGGTCTGAGGATTTAACGGCTGTTATAATGGATTTAACAGTCTTAACGACCGTTATAACAGGATTTAACGGTCAAATAACGGAAGTTAACGATCAAATAACGGATTTAACGGAGCTTAACGGTCAAATAATGGTCAAAAGTCATTTTTTTGACTAATTTTGTTAGGATATTGATAATATATATTTTTTTTTATATAAATTCCTTCATATTTTATAGTCTCCGTTATAACTCTGCGAAATGAGATTTAACTTTAAAAGTGGTCGAGCGTCGAGTGACCACCGAGCGTTATTTACAACCTTGTATATACGTGATATAGGTCTAGGATTTCAATTAATGGTTTTAGACTAGTCAGAAAGCTATTCACGGATCGGGGTAGAGATCTATGCCTCGTGTCCACCATGTATTCATTATCAAGAGTCGTCTTTTTGATTGTAATTCGTAATCATTAAGATGTATAGTAAACGGATTTGGTATTGTAATCATTCGACTAATGATAAAGAAATTACTATTGTTTATCTCCTATTCTTATCATATATATGTGTGATTTTGGAAAAAGCCTCAAGAACGGATTAGGGTGGATTCCGCACACCTGGATTCGTACAGATCTCGATGTTAATGGGTCAACGGGCCTAACAGTGGTATCAGAGCAAGGGAGGCTTTATGTCTCAAGATTCGAGATCTAAAACATGTTGCCCAGATTCAAGTTTCTGATAAGAATAAACCTTAAGCTTAATTGAAATAACAATGAAGGAATTAGGGTTATGTATGTGTTTGAGTGTGTGAGGGTGATGGGTGTAATAACACGATTTCTGCTATGGATTCGATCTCAACAATTGCGGTTCAAGTGTGTGTGTTCTTGGTGTGTTTAGTGTGTGTTTTCTAGAGAGAGAGAGAAAGACGATCTAAATGTAAAATGGATAAAAGGCTTATTGGTTGTTGTTATGATTTCTAATGTATTGAGGGTATTTATACTTTAATATTACAAATATCCTTATTGTCATATCTAACCCCTTAACATTAGAAATCATTTCACCATGTCTAAACAACAATTAAGTCCACTAACTTAAATTACAATTTATCACTATTTTTGGATTTCTAACATTCTCCCCCTTAGTGATATATTGTAATGAATGAAGTACGTGTTATTTTGTCTTGTAGGAATTAATGTTGATGAGCCCGATGGTAAAGACACTTGGTGTGATGAAACAAGTCTTCAAAGCTTTCTCATTGTCTCTGGAGAACTTGAATCAATCTTGGTCTTGGACTTCTTGTAGTTAAAACATGATGAAATTCTCAATGTTCTGTTTGAACAGAGAATATAATGAATGAGTCTAGAATCTTTGAAAATTGTTGAACCGTGAATCAGATTTGTCTTTTGAAGTGTGGAAGGTAAAAATTCGGCTTTGGTTCTTCAATCTTCTATTCTTCAATAAAAATTTGTTTCCTTGGAATGAAGTATCAAAAACTTAAACTCTCCCCCTTGATATATGCCTTGAATCTTTTTGATCAAGTATTTATTATATGACTTTGAAGATCTTGAATGAAATGTGTTGATGAAGACTCTTTCGAAGTTTTACTTCTTTGTCTTGAATCTTTGAATCAATCTTTTCAACTTTTGTAGCTTTAATCTTTGTCATTTTGACTTAAACACTTTGGAGAGTAAACACTTTGTCATTTCATTTCATTCCACCTTTACTGAATCTTTTTCTTTCTCAATCAATCATAATCTTTTTCTCCCCCTCATAATGACAAAGTTGGGAACCAATGTCATTATGGAAACATTGATTGATAAAATGCGGAAAGAAACCTCTTGCATGGTGGTTTTTGTGTTTGTGAGATAAGAAATGAAAGACCGGATAAGGATGATCCGATAACATGTTCAAAAATCAAAAGGATTAATGAAATGACCGAAAGAAATGTATGACATTTTTCGGCTTTCCTATGTATCATATGCACAAAACAATTTTCTAACATAGTTCGGTGTTGTAGCTTTTCAACTACGAGATTGCTTCAAAGAATAGAAATCATGGTCAGTGTCACCTAAGGCGTTCGATGACCACAATCTAGTATCCTTAAAGACTTGTTAGGAAACATCCGAGGTCACTATTAGACTTCTCGTTTACTCAAAAATTACAAAAATGTAATTATGAGACCTACTTTCAATGTTGGAAAATATGTTAGCATTGGTAGGATTTCCATTTGATCATCGTGGAATATCAATTAAGATATCACTACAAATGTTCCGGCTATATCACATAGATATGCAATAATATCACAAAGATATGACTCAAATGTGTCTTAAGAAAAATGTATAATGATCAAAATAATGATCAATCAAGATAGCTCTAGACACAAAGTGACATCCGATATAAATGAAGTCTTAATCAAGATATCAACAAATGACATCCGATATAAACACTTGTGCATCGCTTCATTGGGTTAAGAAACACTTGAATGGTTAGGGAAAGATGTGCATCGCTTCATTGGGTCCATGAAGTCTTAATCAAGATATCAACAAATGACATCCAATATAAATGTGTTTTACCTGGCGATTTTGAGAAAGTTTAGGGAAGGGTGTCAATTGTTTTAACGCTTTTCTCACATCATATCACCATAACCTCTCACTTTTCGACTTTACTCCCTCCATCCTAGTTGCACGATACCATCCTCACTCAAGATACCCTTACAAAGAAGTAGAGACTCCGGGGTTAGAACTCATCGGCGATGATGAAGTTCATGGAGTGAACGAATCGCTTAAGTGCAAACTAAACACCGAACTTCAAATGATGAAAATTCATTTGAAAATCATCAAATGTGTGTATGAAAATGATTTGTAAACACATTTGAAGTTTTGAATGTTTTGAAATCACAAACTCCCCCTTAATCTATGCAAAGGTAGATGTTAAAGGTTTTCATAGAAAGGTAGAGCAAAAATTGGTTTTTGTGAAGTCAAAAAAAATAAAATCTTTGATGTGATATATACATAAAAAAAATTTGAGAGTCTAAAAGTGAACAGGATTTTAAGAAACACAAATTTTTGCGTCAAAAACAATGTTCATACTAAGAATACTAGGGAGTACACAAAGGCGTTCAATCCTTCGCATCTTACATCAACAAGTTGGATGCAAAATAAAACATTTAAGCACAAATTTGACTCAATCAATTGTTCAAGATGAGACAACTTAGGAGTACACAAAGGCGTTCAATCCTTTGCTTCTCATATCAACAATTGAGAGTAAAAGAATCTTTTGGCGAGAAAAATTCTTTTGGAAATAAATAAAATCTTTGAAGTACGGGTTGCATACAGAATATATGTAAGCCATTATTAAATAAATAAAACTTTAAGACCGGGTTACATACAGAATATATGTAAGCCATTATGAAATAAATAAAACTTTAAGACCGGGTTACATACAGAATATATGTAAGCCATTATGAAATAAATAAAATCTTTGAAGTACGGGTTGCGTACGGAATATATGTAAGCCATTATGAAATAAATAAAACTTTAAGACCGGGTTACATACAGAATATATGTAAGCCATTATGAAATAAATAAAATCTTTGAAGTACGGGTTGCATACAGAATATATGTAAGCCATTATGAAATAAATAAAACTTTAAGACCGGGTTACATACAGAATATATGTAAGCCATTATGAAATAAATAAAACTTTAAGACCGGGTTACATACAGAATATATGTAAACCAGTATGAAATAAATAAAACTTTTAAGAAAATCTTTTTGTTATTTTTCAAAATTTTATATTTTTGTATTTGATTTTTGTCTTTTCAAATTTTGTATTTTGTTTTTCAAGAATGTATCAAGAACAAAATAAGTTAAGGTTCAAGATTTAACATGCCAAGCTTAGAGATAAGAAAGTTAAACCTTTTATCATCCAGTGGTTTAGTGAACAAATCTGCAAGCTGATAGTTAGTTCCCACAAAGTAGAGCTCGATGTCACCTTTCTCAATATGATCTTTGAGAAAATGATATCTCACATCAATATGCTTTGATCGAGAGTGGTTTACTGAGTTAACTGCAATAGCAATGGCACTTTGAGAGTCACAATAGATGGGAATACGATCATATTTCAGACTATAATCCGTAAGTTGAGTCTTCATCCATAACACTTGAGCACAACAACTAGCCGCAGCCACATATTCAGCTTCAACTGTTGATAATGACACACAATTTTGTTTCTTGGAAGACCAACTCACAATTTTATCACCCAAAAATTGTACAGTACCAGAAGTGATCTTGCGATCAAGCTTACAACCTACATGATCTGCATCTGAATAGGCAGTTAAATTGAATCCAGTATCCCTTGGATACCAGAGACCTAAATTGGGTGTACCCTTCAGATAACGAAATATTTGTTTCACAGCTTGAAAATGTAAATCAGTTGGAGCAGCTTGATATCTAGCACACATACATGTTGCAAACATTATATCTAGGCGGGATGCTGTAAGATACAACAATGAACCAATCATACTTCTATATCTCTTTTGGTCAAATGGTTTCCCATTTTTATCAGCATTAATACTTGTACGAGCAACCATTGGAGTTGAAATCGAATAACAAGTAGTCATATCAAACTTTTTCAACATGTCATGAATATACTTACCTTGTGATATGAAAATACCATTTGGTAGTTGTTTGATTTGAAGACCGAAAAAATAGTTCATTTCCCCAATCATGCTCATTTCAAAATGATTAACCATTAAAGATGAAAAGTTTCGACAAAATGTTTGACTGGTTGACCCAAAGATAATGTCATCAACATATATTTGGACAAGAAGAACATGCTTACCTTGTTTGCGAATGAATAGGGTAGGGTCAATTGTGCCTTTGCTAAAGCCACCTCTAATCAAGATAGTAGATAAGGAATCATACCATGCTCGGGGTGCTTGCTTAAGACCGTAGAGAGCCTTGTCTAACCTGTAGACATGGTTTGGTCTTTTGGGATTCACAAAACCTTCTGGTTGTTCAACGTAAACTTCTTCTTTGAGATCACCATTCAAGAAAGCTGTCTTCACATCCATTTGAAACACAGTGAAGTTTCTAAATGCAGCATAAGCTATGAAGATCCGAATGGCTTCCATTCTTGCAACTGGAGCAAAAGTTTCGTCGAAATCAACACCAGGTTGTTGGCAATAACCCTTTGCAACTAATCTTGCTTTGTTCCTTACTACCACTCCATTCTCATCCTTCTTGTTCTTGAAAATCCACTTTGTACCAATAGGTTCATTTTTCTTTGGGTTAGGAACTAATATCCATACATTCAGTCTCTCAAACTGAGCGAGTTCGTCTTGCATAGCTTTGACCCATTCTGGATCTCGAAGAGCTTCAGAAACAGTTTTGGGTTCAATGTTGCTAAGAGAAAGTGCAACAAGACACTCATTCACTGAAGTACGAGTAGTTACTCCGGCTTGTGGATCTCCAATAATGTTATCAACAAGATGATCTTTTCGCATACGTGACCATTTGCGATCATGAGGAAGAGGATCTTATTGATTGACATTAACATCATCATCATTAAAACCAGAGTTTTGCTGAGAGATGGAATCATAACTTGGTAGAACAGCTTCCTCATAGGATGGTTGATCGAAGTCAAGAGGCACATATACATTTGGAGTGTTTATCGGATTGGTAGTCTGGGTAAATTGAGTAGGTTGTTCTTGAACATTCACTGGAGAGGAATTATCAAGAGAGGATTGAGAAGAAGAATCATTAGAAGAGGATGAAGAACATGAAGAACTACTACTTGAAGAAGTAGCAACTTGCTCAGCAGAACTTGATGATGATTCATGAAGGTTGTCAGGAACCGGATCATTGTTCGGAATTGGTTCAATGATGACTTGAGGGTCCTCTTCATGAATCGGTTTTGAATTGTAGAATTTTTCAAAAAGAATGTCTAACTCATTACTTGTTGGAGCTGGAAACTTCTTGAATTTGGATGCTAACGAAGAAGTCCTTGATGAAGTACTTTAATCACTTGGACCATTATTTGTTGGTAGCAAACTTTCTTGCTCAAAGATCATGCCCGACATCTCATCAAACCAAAAATTCATTGTTTCTTGAATCGTATTTGTTCGGCGATTGTAGATTCGATAGGCAATTGATGTCTTGGAATAACCAACAAAGTAACCTTCATCACCCTTCTTCTCGAACTTTCCAAGATTCTCCCGATCATTCAGAGTATAACAAACACACCCAAAGATATGAAAATAGTTGATGTTGGGTTTCCGTTTGTTAACAACCTCATAAGGAGTCTTCTCAAAACGCTGATTAACAATGGACTGATTCTGAGTGCGACAGAGCTTCAGCCCACATGTTGGAAGGTAACTTAGAATAAGCTAGCATGGTTCTTGCAGCTTCCATAAGCGTTCGATTTCTCCTTTCAACGACACCATTTTGTTGTGGGGTACGAACCGCAGAGAATTGGTGAGTAATGCCTTTGGATTTACAAAATTCACCAAACACGGCATTTTTGAATTCGGTTCCATTATCCGAACGGATGTAACGGACTGGAAGTTGAAGATTTACTTGAGTAGAAGTGATGAAATCGATCAAAGTTTGAGTTGTTTTATCTTTTGAGGCAAGAAACTTGACCCAAGTATATCTTGAATAATCATCAATGATAACCAAAATGTATCTCTTCCCATTTCGGCTTTGAACTTTCATTGGTCCACAAAGATCCATGTGAAGCAAATGAAGAGGTGCTAAAGAATTTGGAGATTTCTTCGGTTTATGAGAAGCTCGTTTTCTCTTCCCAACGGCACAAGAAGGACAAACATTCTCACTTTCATACTTATAGTCTAGCAAGCCTTCAACAAGATGCTTATTGACTAAAGTATTGATGGTGGGAAAATTTAGGTGAGAAAGTCTTCTATGCCACAACCAAGAATTCTTTGAAGTAGCCTTTGAAATGAGACAAATATTATCGGTTGGTTGGTTATCATCAAGATTGACGGTAAAGAGGTTATCATCGCGGTCGCCACACAAAATGTCAACTCCATCTAGAGTTTGAACCTTGCAGAGAGATTGTCGAAAAAGAACTTGAAGATTGTTGTCACAGAATTGTCCAACACTGAACAAATTATGACTTAATCCTTCAACATAGTGAACTTTCTTAATGACAATTCCATTGCGTTCAATGTCGCCATAGCCTAAGATAGTAGCGAAATTGTTGTTACCAAAACGAACAGTTCCCATGAATCGTTCGATAAAATCTTGAGCAATGCTTTATTGCCAGTAATGTGTTTTGAACACCTGGAATCGAGTATCGAAACACAGATGGTTATTTTCTGCAATCAAAGAAATTTGACCGACTTTAGGTACCCACTTGAAGACGGGTCCTTTGTGGTTAGTTAAAACAGACAGGGTATATAACTTAGGATATGCATACAAGCATGCTTTTGAATCAACATACTTATTAACAAGCACATTTGGATCAAACAAACGAATATTAACACATGAATCAAAGGTAACATGTCTACCACCATTCAAACCATACAAATAAGAGCGAGAATTAACATTTTTTAAACCATCGCAATGCATTGCCTTGGCATTATTAACATTTGTTCTCAAAGATGACTTAAAAGATAAATTGTTCGAATCATCAGAAACAAACTTCTTTTTATTACTCGCTTTTCTCCTTTGCCTTTTCTTCTTTTTCTCAACTTTAGTGATCTTAGGTACTAATGACTTAGCTACCCATTTAGACTCACTAATCAAGCTCTTTCCACCTGTGGGATTGACACTAAGAAGATTAGAACGAGAATTTTGAAGAACTTTTATCTTTTTAGTCTCTTTTGAGGGTGCAGAAACTTCTTGTTTCTTAGGTTTATCATGAGAAAACCAGCCATATCTATCCCTATACCTAGTTGCACCATTTGAAGCATCCCTAGTTAGCAAAACTGAGCTAGATTTAGATACTTTAGGTAAAGAACTAGATTGAGAGTTAGATGTAGAAACATTTGAGTTGATTTCCAGAAGTTTCTCTTTGTTGTATTTGATTTTGGGAATGGTCTCGATTTGTTTGGTTTTGACATGTTTTTCCGGGGTAGGACACTTTGTTTTTAACTTATTGATTCTTGGTTTGGTGACAGTTTTTGGTTCAGTCTTGACGAGTTTGGAAATAACCCGTTTCTTTGAATAATATGAAGTTGGAGCTTTGGAAAACGATTTTGGAGATTCCTCTTTTGATTCAACTTTGATTTTGGTAGATTCAATCTTTTTCTCAGTTTCAGAATCAAAAACATATTCTCCCTCCATGAATTTATCAAAATCATTTTTGGTGAATGGTGAAACCGGAGAGATTTTTGAAAAACCAGGAATCTTGTTTTCCAACTTCACACTATGGGTAATCTCAGGAATAAAATCAACTTGAACTGACACTTCTTTGGTTTCACAAGAAATTAAAGTAGAAGAATCAACACCTATACTAGCACTAAGCTTAGGGTGAACAACTAACTCTTCAGGAGACTCACATGTGAAGAACCTAAAGTAGTACCACATCAAAACTAAACTATGCGCAAGTTCGTCATGAGTTAAATTAGATTGCACATAATCATCAGCTATAACAGTAGCAGCATTTTGACATGAACACTTAAGAGAATCAGTCAAGGTTTGGGTGGAGGAAACAGTAGATGAAACACAAATAGTCTGAGTGGAATGGTCTACTAAAGCACTTAGGTCAGTTTGAGTAGAAGCATTCATACAAACTTTCTTAGTATCCACAACAATTAATTTATCCTCCGAATTCAAACTTTGAGACTTAAGTTTTTCAATTTCATTTTGTTGAGATTTCACCGTTTGTTGCAAACCTTCTATTTGTTTTTCCAAAATGGTAGATGGAACATACATTTTAGTAGGCTTTGGTGAATTACCAACTGACTCTTGGTTTTGAAAATTTGATGCTATTTCTTCCAATTTGAAAATTGAAGATTCTTTCGAGATATTTGAAGCATTAATAACATCATAGTTAACCAAAAAATCATTTTGTGGTAATTTCTCAACTTCATCAGTCTCAAAATCGTCATCCATTGGACGAATAAATTGTTGTACCATACCAAGACGAAGAAATCTTTCATCATACAAGGGTTCGATTTGTTCTTTGGCTTTTTGTAATAGAGAGATATTCTCAAATCCCAACCCATGAAGAAGGTCCGATCTGTCAATCTTTGACTTGTTGAAATAGGCGGTAAAATCCAAAAGAGGGTTTTGTTCGACTTTATATAACTTCTCTTGATAGAAAAGTATATTCTTTTTAAATTCCTCTATTTGGTTTTGAAGAGTTTCAATCTCAACGCCTTTCAAAAAACAAGTATGCTTTAAATCAAAAATCTTTCATTCAAGTTTAATATTGTTAGGTTTGGATTCTAAAAGTTTCTTATTAAGAATATCAACATCCATTTGTCTTCCATTGGCCCGAAGCCACTCATTGGTCTTTTGAATGTCAAGATCTTGATTGGCTTTTTCAAGATCATGAATAGTATTTTCAACATTGTGACATTTATGTAATAACTTAGAATCAGGAGATGCATTCAACTCACACTCTTTAACCAACATTTGATCTTTGTAGGTTTGAAAATCTTGTTTAATAGTATAATAATCAAAAAGTAATTTTGAATGTTCTTCAAAGAGTTTTGAAAATTCACTTTTAGAAAATGAAATACTATTTTTCAACTTCTTGTTTTTGTTGGCTAAAGACGTAATATGAGTTGTCAAGTTAGATAAAGCTAAATCAGACGACTCTTTATCTTTAACTAAAGAAAAAGTATAGTGTAGATTTACCTCATCATCCGGGTACTCATCATCAGTGCTTTCAGCTTCGAATGCTTTGTTCTTGGCCAACCTCGCCATGAAGCATATATTTGCAGAGAGATCTTCATCTTCACCATCTGATAGCAAAAGCCACTTGTCATCTTCAACCAGCAATGCATGACCAGCTTCCACTTGCTTTGCTAAAAGCATCTTCTGCTTGTAGTACTCATAGTTTCTCTAGCGGGGTTGTTTGCAATCAATTGCAAAATGACCAGGAATACCACTGTTGTAACACTTTTTATCAGAAGCTTTCCCCTTCTCAACAGCTTGTTTGTCATAACCTTCAACTTTCTTTTCCACATGCTTGAATCCACTTGATTCACCTTGACCATTATTCTTTGAATGATAGTGTTCCTTCTTGGGAAATGCACTTGTGGAAGAAGTGCGGAGATTGTTGTTAGTTGGCCTCGCTTTGTAGTACTTTTTCTTGAAATGCTTGGTAACTGCGACAAGAGCTTGATATAATTCGTCAAAAACACCATCTCTTGGAGCCAACATATCATCTCCCTCCTCATCAGACGAAGAAACAACTACCATTTGCCTTTTAAGAGCTTCGGAAACCTTCTTTTCAACATTTAATGCCAAAGGATCAGAAGATACAACTTCTGGCATTTTGTTTGATAAAGCTTTGTTTAGGACTTGATGTTCATTGAGTTTGAAGGATTCATGAAGATTATGGTTGGAGAACTTGGCCAGATTTTGATGTTGCTTAATCTGAGTTCCATACTCTTCCCACTCAGGACTAAGAGCTTTGATTAATTTGATGTTTAACTCCATCTCTGATTTCTTGACATTGTTCTTCCTAAGTTCATTTATGACATTGCAAAATCTACAGTAGACAGCCTCTAGAGACTCATTTGGCAATTTGCTGAAGTTGTCAAACTCAGTCAACACATTTGTCAATCTAATTGTTGAAGTTAGGTCAGATCCTTCCATTTGTCTGGCCACCACATCCCATATCTCCTTCGCTGTATCATAAGAATCAACAGAACCAAAGATTTCATCTGGCAGTGCTTTGTATAAGCATGATCTAGCTCTGTTATCTGCAGCTGTGCGATCTTTTTGTTCAGCATTCAAAAGATCAAGAGTGAGTATTGCACCAGTGGTGGGATGACGATGAACTGCAAGTCCATTAAGGATGGAATCTTTAAGAAGGTGACCATTTGGTTGACATTCCACATAATCCATGAATCTTTTCTTCCATAGTCCATAAGAACCACAGTAGAGAACTAGAGGTCTTGTGTCAGAACCTAATGCCAAAGCTTCACGAGAAGCCATTAGAAAGAGATTTGATTTGGAACTTGAATTGGAATGAAAGTTGAAAATTTCAGAAGATGAAACGATCTTGGGAAGATCGTCTTAGGACAAGATCGTCTTAAAAGAGATCGTCCTAGATGAATGAAAGTAAGAACGACTTGAAACAAATCGTCTTGAGTTTAAGAAGAATGAGACGATTCAAAGAAGATCGTCTTAGGATTAAGAAGTGTAAGACGATTTAGAGAAGATCGTCTTGAATGAAATTTGATGAACTTTGGCTAAGTATTGAATGAAACTGAAATTGAGGAATGACTTTGAGTTTTGGAAATGGAAACTGGAAAGGAATTAAAGGAAATTGAAAATGAAATTGAAGTATAAAGAACTTTGGAAATGAAACGATCTAAAAAGAGATCGTCTTGAAATTTTGATCAAGGAAATGAAACGGTCTTGTGAAGATCGTCCTGGAAGACTTGGAAAATTTTTCTAAGTATTTTTGAAAAATTTGGACAGAGATTTGATTTGAATTGGAAGAAATTTGATTTGAGCAAAACAAATCAATAATGATCAGTTACCCAAGAAGTGTGTGATTCCCAATCACAACAACTTCAAATGATCAACCACACCAACTCAACAAATAACAGATACTGAGACGATCTTTGTCAAGATCGTCTTAGTAGTCAGGTAACTGAGACGATCTTGGCAAGATCGTCTTAGTTTCTGCCAATCTTTTCAAAGTAAAAATACTTTGAATTTTTGACCAAACCAATCCAAAATGGATCAGTTAGCCACAAACAACACTTTTCCAACAACCACACTTGCTAGAACGATCTTGTAGGGATCGTCCTACAAGCCACAACACAGAATGTATCAAATATGAAGAATCAAACACTGAGACGATCTTGTGAAGATCGTTTGAGGTCGTCTTCTCCAACAGAACACAAAGAAGAAACTCCATTGATGAATTTTAATTCTTCAATAACTTTTGATTCAAAAGGAGTTAGAACTTGAAATCACTTGCAAACTGTTTGTTTTTCAGTCCGCAACAAATCCTTAAACATAATTCAGCTTATAACACAACAGAATCAAAACACAAATTTTAGCGCAAAAAACCAAAAATTTCAATCTAGAGATTTAGATTGAATTGGATTGTAAAATTCAACAGGAATACATTTTGAGCTATGAGGAATCGATTGGTGAACAAAAACTAATGATTTTATGCGATTTGAATGAAGAATTATAATGAAACAGTGACGGTTTTTGAGGAAATGATTTTGAATTGATTTTGAATGAAAATTGAGATCAAAAACAGTTATGGATCGATATCAAAGTGATGTTTAGCTCTGATACCACATGTAATAACACGATTTCTGATATGGATTCGATCTCAACAATTGCGGTTCAAGTGTGTGTGTTCTTGGTGTGTTTAGTGTGTGTTTTCTAGAGAGAGAGAGACGATCTAAATGTAAAATGGATAAAAGGTTTATTGGTTGTTGTTATGATTTCTAATGTATTGAGGGTATTTATACTTTAAAATTACAAATATCCTTATTGTCATATCTAACCCCTCAACATTAGATATCATTTCACCATGTCTAAACAACAATTAAGTCCACTAACTTAAATTACAATTTATCACAATTTTTGGATTTCTAACAATGGCAGGTTAGAGATGATCTAGAGAGAGAAAAATAATCTTAGAGAGAAGTTGTTATGAAATTATGACAAAAGCTTATTACAAGGTTTATGGGGAAGGGGTATTTTTACAAATCACTAACTTAACTCTAATACCCCTTCTAATACTAGAATTTACAATTAAACACCATATCTATAATTCTAACAATCTCCCCATTGGTGTTGAATTGTAAATGTTGCATCGTCTTTGGTCTTTAAATAAACATGATGAGCTCATTTGTTGAAAATCTCCAATGTTGAGTGGACTTTGAAGCTTTCTCATTGTCTTCAATGTCTTGTATCAGCCTTGATTTGAATCTTCCCAACAAACATAAATTCTTGACGATGAATTTCTAAAGCTTGATCTTATCTTGGAACTTTGAATACTTGGAAGCATCTTTGAGATCTTTGTAGCTTTTGAGCTTTCATAACTTGAACTTGTGAGTGTTTTTCATTCAACTTCACGATGCTTGGAGAAGTAACTTGAATCTTTGAGTAGCATGCGGAAGCTTGGTTTAGATTTTGAATTTTATGCATTCTTTCGAATTGCGGAAGCTTGGTTATCTTGAATTCTCTTGGCATTGCGGAAGCTAGGTGTGACTTTAACTCTTCATTTCTTGATCGAACTTGTCTTTGAATAGACAATCATCTTGGAGCATTTGATCCTTTGATCAATTAACACTTGCTCCCCCCTCAAACAATCAACTATCTTGGAGCATCTTATCAACTAAATGATTTATATTCAAATTTCTTGCTCCCCCTCGAACAAAAAATCATTTCGGAGCATATTTAACAATTTATGACTTTACTCACACTCCCCCTCAAACTATGAACGATCTTAATTACCGAAACCATTCAATCTCAAACTTTTCCTCTTTTATTAATCATTGTAAAATCTCAAACTCTTTTACTCATCAAACAATAGTCATTTATCCAAAAAATCTTTCCATTATCGACCATATACTTTCAATAACTAAAATCTTGAATATTCTTGATCTAGAATCAATCCCTTAACTTTCTCAAAACAATCTCTCAACTTAGCACAATAATTATTCACTCTCTTCACCTAAACTAACGATCCTTTGAATAACTATTAGAAATATAATTTCTAGTAGTTGATTTGTATGTTTATAATATTTTGTACTTATTTGTTTTTTTCATAAGTATGGAAGGGGGACTAGTGTAAATTATATAGGAATTATATAAAGCCCCCTCCATAGCTTTGAATTGTAACTTGAACACATTTTCATGCTATCCAATCTTTCCACACACTTACTCTTTTCTCTCGGCATCTACACACACTAACACACACACAACCTCTATTAACACACACTAAAACACATAATAAAGCTCAATTACATACATTACATTTGGTATCAGAGCAAAATCAGTCAATCTGAACGATCCAGAATTGAAATATAAGCTGAATTTGTTCTTAATTTTGGTGTTTTTGAGCTGTTTATAACTTGTTGTTTTGCCGAGATTACTATTCTTTTAATTTCAGCAAAATTAGTGTGTTTTTCTTCTAAGTTTGTTCACCGATTGTTATGCCTGGAAAAATTTCAAGTACCAATATCTTGAAAGCCCAAGATCTTGACATCTCAGGATCTTGACACAACGGAACATTCGGAAGATATACTAACGTATTGTTACACATGTCATTATTATTTCCTCTTTAGATATACATGTAGGGCTGATATTATTCGATATCTCACATGGAGAAATACCTCTAACGGTACAAAATCAAGCATATGCGTAAAGAATCTCTTCAACACGCAAAGAAGACTTGACCAGTCAAGATCTTCACCAACGTTCAATGACTGAAGACCTGGAAAATCCCTACAATATCGGATAGTTAGTTTATTTCCAACGTTATAAATAAAAGAGGCTTGATCGATCCTAGGCACTTACTTTCACTTGCTATCATTCACTTGTACTCACACACTCTGCATATTTCGCTACTTACACACTTAGAAAGATCGATCAACATGCTTCCACCAATTGTATCCATTTCAACAATAATCAATAAAAGAACAAGGCAGGAACGATTGTTTCCTCCCGGGGTTTTTATGCCGGCGATCCTCTAAGGATTAAGGGCTTTTCCTCGTCAACAAATATCTGTGTTCTTGTTCTCTACTCTTTATTTTACATTTTACTTATTTGATTCTTGCATAATATCTTGTTTATCTTAACATATCTTTCAATATTTACATTAGTTTGCGATTACATTGACCCTCTTTATTGTTTAGTCGACATAATCTATTTTCAAAAGTCTTTCTTTGCAGCGCATCTTTGTAACTCAACATATTTTACAAGCACACAACCTCACGAACGAAAGTTTGGTTACTTAATTAATCTAAGTCTTCGACGTAGATTATCTTAGGTGATTTTTGACCAAAACAATTTGGCGCTCACCGTGGGCCAAAAGGTGCTTTCAATTATTTAAAATCATTTTCGATAATGTCGACCCAGCCAACTAATTCTTCGCAAACTGCTCCTGCTATTTCTTCTTCTATGACTGATAATGCTGCAGGAATCAACTACAATCGATAAAATAAGAATAACACGACTCGTCCTAATCAAAGCAAGGATAAGGCACCTACTGGTCGGACAAATGAATTTCGCATTATTGATGAAAAACTCCAGTAGGAACTCAAAACACTGAGACAGGCGAGCAGAACGATCAAACTTTGAAAGAGCTTATTCAGATGCCTTTGATATTGGATCTGAAGGGAATGCCAGAGATACTAATGCTGAAGAAACACCTAACTTGTTTGAAATTTTGCAGAAACTTACTAAAACGGTTGAAGCAAATTAGGAATTTACTCAAACACAATTTAAGATATTGGAGTCAAGGATCACAGAAAATGGGACTCCGATAACTCCAAGGAGTTTGTTTGGAACTCCAGTTTCATCTGCACATCCTAGGTTTGCCCCATTTGGCACGACGATCCCAACTGCATCCGGAAATTTTGGGAGTAACATCCAACAAAATACGCAGGCTGCTGGCACCTCTGCTAATGCGGGATTAGGTTTATTTAATACTAATAATGTTACTAAATCGAATGGATACACCAACCCATTGCAGGATACACTTCTTATCTCATTAATAGATACGGGGATAGGATTGCAAATGTGGAAATTCCAAAGAAATTCCAAGTGCCAAATATGAAGCCCTATGATGAAACTTCCGATCCACAAGAGCATATTGCATTGTATCTGGAGAAAATGGAGATTGTGCCCATTCCCTACAACCTGAAAGAAACTTGCTTATGCGCTTTGGCTCCACATTGACTGGCTCAGCCTTAAAATGGCTGCAGAGTTTGGCTCCTCAATTTATAAACTCTTTTGCTGATTTAACTAATTTGTTTTACAGTCAATTTTCATGCAGTAGAACTTTTGAGAAATTAAATGATGATTTATACAAAATTACTCAAAAACAGCATGAATCACTTAGAGACTTTATGACTAGATTTACTAAAGAATCTCTTAATATTCCTAAATTAGATATGTTAACTGTTATCCAAGCTTTGCAGAGAGGCCTTCACCCTGGATCCAAATTCCAAGAAGACCTTATAATGACCCCATGCAGAAACTTGGATGAGTAAAAGGCTATAGCAGCAAGATTCATCATACTTGAAGAAAATGAATTAACAACAGCAAAACTGGATGCCTTGTCTTACGATCGACCAAATCGTAGGACTGAGACTCTAGTCTTCAAACAAAGGCATAAACCATATACGAGGCATGTTCAGAATCCAATCAATGTTGTTGAAGAAGAAGAAGGGAATGAATACCCTGAATTATCCACATATTGTTTCACTGTCGGTATACCTGGTTTGATAATGGCAATGAGAAACCTTGGAGATAAGGTCAGATGGCCACAAAAGAAAAATAACGATGGTTATTTCAAGAAAAAGGATACCAGTCAATGGTGTGCTTACCATGAAGACTTTGGTCACATCACTGAAGACTGTAAAATGCTTAGAAAGGAAATATGTATACTCTTATCCAAAGGGTACTTGACATAGTTAATGGGTAGAAAGAAGGCTAAAGACATAGAAGGCATGGACTTCACTAAACCAAAACCTACCCAAAAAGTAGATTCCCCACCAGCAAATGCTAAAGTGATCAACACCATTTCTGGAGTATCAGAAGTTCGTGGAACAAGTTATTCAGCAGCCAAAAGATTTGCAAAACAGAATAAGGTAGAAAAAAGAGAAAAGAACGTGAAGAAAGCTTCTATTTCGGACTCAGATATTATCTCCTTTGAAGATGATGACTTTGATGACATTATAGAGCCTCATCACGATGGTTTAGTCATTACTCTCTCTATTGCTAACCATTTTGTTCGCAGTATTCTAATAGATAATGGAAGGTCTGTGAATATAATCAAATTGGAGACGCTCAAAAGAATGGACATCTCTGAAGACAACATTATCGGCAAAATCTCTCCTTTAATTGGCTTAAGTGGAGAAACCAAATATACTGTGGGAGAAATTACGTTACCAGTATATGTGGAAGGATTAAACTCCATGCAAAAAATTTGCGTGGTAGATGTTCTCCCAGGTTGTAACATCATCCTAGGGAGACCATGGATTCACGAAATGAGGGCAGTGCCATCGACATATCATCAATGTGTCAAAATCCCAACACCTTGGGGAGTTGTTACTGTTAAGGGTGATCAACAAGAAGAAAAAGAATGTTATCTTAACAATTACAGAATGTTATCTTAACAAAATTATGAAGTCAGCATCAAAGCCTACTGCCCAATAGCAATTACAGAAGAGGATCTTCGATGTTGATGAACCAGAAGAACAAGACGTTAAAGAAGTTATCTTAACACATGAAGATCCTAATATTAAAGTATTATTAGGAGCAAAAATCTCAAAAGATTTAGAAGTCAAATTCACTGAGTTTCTAAAGAAAAGAATGAAGACTTTTGCTTGGAAGCAAGAAGACATGACAGGGATATCAAAAGATGTAATTACTCACAAGCTTGGAATTGATAAGAGTTTCAAGCCTATCCAACATAAAAGAAGAAAGTTTGCTCCTCAAAGGAACGTCATTATTCAAGAAGACGTTGAAAGATTATTAAAAGCAAAGATGATCACCTGAAAGATCGTAAGACAAGGCATCCAGTTTTGGCAAGAGGGCTAAAAATGGATTGAAGCAGAAGCATATGCCAAGATCCAAGAATCCCATGTTATATCTTTTATCTAGAAAAATATACTAACACGATTTGGAGTTCCCGCTGAGATAATTTGTGACAATAGATCACAATTTATTGGCAAAAGGATGACCAATTTCTATGAAAGTTGGGGTATCAAGATGATCACCTCTACTCCTGTACACCCTCAGGCTAACGGACAAGCAGAGTCAAGCAACAAGTTCATTATGAACAATCTCAAGAAAAGACTGGGACAAGCTAAAGGAAAATGGGCAGAAGAGCTTCCATTTGTCTTTTGGGCTGATCGAACCACTTCGAAAACGGCCACAGGGGGAAATCATACCCCAGGCAGTTAATTGTCATTTTATAGCTACCAATAATGAAACAGAATATGAAGCTTTAATTTCTGGCATGCAATTGGCTAAAGATATGAACATTAGGAATCTTAAAGTATATGTAGATTCATTGCTTTTAGCTAATCATTTTAATGGGACATATGCTGCGAAAGGTGAAAAATTGATACAATTTTTGGAAATAGTCAAGAAACTGGCAGAAAATTTTGATTTATTTGACATAGAGCAAGTTCCTAGAGAGGAAAATACTGAAGCTGGCGCTTTAGCTAATTTAGGATCAACACTTAAAATGTCACCAGAAACTAAGATTCCTATAGTTCACATTTTGCAACCTGCTATAGGAGTAGAATCAGCAAAGATATTGGCTATTGAAGATACAAAAATAGACCAACCCGAGAATAATCAAAATTCATGGACTACACCCATAGTAGAATATCTTAACACTGGGACAATTCCTAAGGATGAGCACCCAAAGAATTTTCGAATGAAAACTGCACATTATTCTATGATAAATGGTACTTTGTATAGAAGATCACTTGCAGGACCATATTTAAGATGTTTGGAACATCTTGAGACTACTAAGGTACTTAAAGATATCCATGAAGGAGAATGTGGAAACCATACAGCAGGAAGATCTTTGTACTCCAAGATCTTGAGAACAGGTTATTATTGGCCGACTATGAAACAAGACGCTGAAGAATATTCAAAGAAATGTCATGCATGCCAACGACATAGCAACATTTACCATCAACCAGCAGAGCCTATGTATCCAGTCCTTTCACCTTGGCCATTTATGAAGTAGGGGATGGATATTGTTGGACCAAAGACGGAATCTTCAGCAGGGAAAAAGTACTTCTTGGCCATGACTAATTGTTTTTCAAAATGGATTGAAGCAATAGCATACGCCAAGATCCAAGAATCCCATTTTATATCTTTCATCAAAAAAAATATACTAACACGATTTGGAGTTCCCGCTGAGATAATTTGTGACAATGGATCACAATTTATTGGCAAAAGAACGACCAATTTCTGTGAAAGTTGGGGTATCAAGATGATCACCTCTACTCCTGTACACCCTCAGGCCAACGGACAAGTAGAGTCAAGCAACAAGATCATTATGAACAATCTCAAGAAAAGACTGGGACAAGCTAAAGGAAAATGGGCAGAAGAACTTCCATTTGTCTTATGGGCTGATCGAACCACTTCGAAAACGGCCACTGGACAAACGCCATTTTCACTTGTCTTTGGGACTGAAGTAGTATTGCCCACCGAAATGGATTTACCTACAGCAAGGGTAAGCCTATTGACTTATGAGAAAAACAAGGAGTTACTGCTTGAAGATCTTGAAGCTATAACTGAGCTACGAGAAAGAACCAAGATAAGAATAGCAGCCTATCAACAGCGGATCGCTAAGTCTTATAATAAAAATATAAGAGTTAGAAGATTTCAAATCGGAGATCTAGTTCTCAAAAAGGTTTTAACTAAACCCGATGGTAAGTTAAACCCAAAATGGGAAGGTCCATACTTAATAGAAGGAGAAGCTGGGAAAGGATCCTATTGGCTTCAAACTTTGGAAGGTACACTTGTTCCAAGAGCATGGAATGCTATCCATCTCAAGAGTTATAACATGTAATTTACTTTGTCTTTCGACAAAGTCGCATAAGATCTCTAACCTTTGAACTTTATATTTCTTTGTCATATATTATTTTCTTCAAAATAATGATACTGACTTGAGCGACAGAGTGGCCTTTAGCCAAAAGGCTAACGCTAATTTCAAATGAAATTTTTGTTTTATAGGTTCAACGAGACGAATCTATATCAACAATCACATGTACAAAGACTTACGACAAGGTTTGGCTCTAACGCCTACATATGGTTAAAGGTTTTCACCTTTTCACTATGGAAATTCTGTTGGACGGCTCTAACGCCAAACATTTGGTTAAAGGTTTACACCTTTCTTAAATCGCCCGGTGTCGCACGAGTTAATTAGATGGTTGAAAGGTTAAATTCCAAGGTCATCGAAATTAATTCTATTGGTTATCAATGTTACCATTGATTCTCCCGATATTGGCTAACCACGCCACCATTGTCCAATAAACATCCGAAATGGGCCAACCACGCCTCTTAAGTAATTTCAAGATATTAAGACACCCTTAATATCTTGAACAACAATGTTCATACGAAATAAATTAAAATTAAGAATGTCCCTTCTTGATTATAATTACTAACGAAAGCTTATTCGACTCCACTCCTATTATTTTAATGCAGGCACAAGTGGGCATCGATTGTCATTAAATATAACTGCAGGCTAAAGATCATAGCCATCAAGTGGGATTCTAATCGCTCACACAAGATGCATGTATCTTATCTTCAATTACTTTGTTGATTTGACTACTTACTGAAATTATTATCTAGTAAGCCAAAAGTCATGATTACCTGACAAACGATGCAGTAATATTAATTACTCATTTCACTATTTTGCCCTCGTTAACAATTTTGATTTTTGAACGAAATCGAAATGGATCAAAAGATTAAAATTTTTCATGAGCACATATACATAAAACAACTTTTACAAGCAGTTTTTACAACCATAATTGACCACTCTGGATCAATCTCGCCCCTCCTAATACATTGTTTCTCTACATATCACTACCCCTATCGATTCATATTACTAAAACCAGAAGAGTCTAAAAATGTGGGCTCCGGCCTTTGCATCATATCCTTCATCGCCCACGAAAGTTTCCTACACGTGAAATTCCCAGTAGAGGTCAGGTTGGTTCTCTTCAACTCATCTAGAATAGATCCCATTCTTGCCACCTCTTCTCTCGCGACTTTAAGCTCCTCTTGTGTGGCGCCAAGTTCGCAACAGAGCTCTCGAAGAGTATGGTTCAAGATTTCGATCTTAGCCTTCAAACCTCTGTTGACCTCTTAACTCATTTCTTGTTCTGTCTTTGCACATTCTTTCTGAGACTTGAGCAGACTCTCCAAACACTTGATGATTTCCTCATTAATTGTCCTTCGCGATTTGTTGATCTTCGAGGTCGGAAAGAGACTGTAGTGTAAGGATAACAAGGTTTAATAATAACGAAAAAGGAAAACTTAGCTAAAGGATATTTGAACTTACCTTTTGAAGAAATTCCCCTAGCGATTTTAGAGACATGGTGGAAATTGATATTTTTGAAAGAAAAGTAACTGATTGATGATCTACAAATAAATGAAAATGTTGGTTTATATAAAGGGGTAAAAGTTAAACCGTCTAGTTATTATGTTGAGACTCTTGGCTACCCTTTTCACACGCGTCCTATCCGTGTGACGGTTTTTGAAATTTTTTACCATTTGACTCAGGTCAAAGTTTCCTCTAGAAGCTTCAAAGTTATCTAAATAAAAATGATTTTATTAAATAACTTTGGGGACAATTGTTATGCCTGAAAAATTTCAAGTACCAATATCTTGAATCTCAGGATCTTGACACAGCGGAACATCCAAAAAATTACTAACGTATTGTTACATATGTTATTATTATTTTCTCTTGAGTTGTACATACAGGGTTGATATTATTCAATATCTCACATGGAGAAATACCTCTAACGGTATGAAATCAAGAATATACGTGAAGAATCTCTTCAACACACAAAAAGACTTAGTCCCCAACATAATCGGACTTCAACTTGAATTCAGCAAGAGGCAATATACACTAACGGTCACTTGACCAGTCAAGATCTTCACCAACGTTCAAGAACTGAAGACGTGGAAGATCCCTACAATATCGGATAGTTAGTTTATCACTAGCATTATAAATAGAAAAGGCTTGATCGATCCTAGGCACTTACTTTTCAGCTGTTATCACTCACTTGTATTCACACAAATTGCATTTTACTCTTTTCGCTACTCACGCACTTAGAAAGATCGATCAACCTGCTTTCACCAATTGTATTCATTTCAACGATAATTAATAAAAGAAGAAGGCAGGAATGATTGTTTCCTCCCGGGGTTTTTATGCCGGCAATCCTCTAAGGATTAAGGGCTTTTCCTCGTCATCAAATATCGGTGTTCTTGCTCTTTACTTTTTACTTTACGCATTATTTATTTGATTCTTGCTCAATTCTTGCATTATTTACATTAGTTTGCAATTACATTGACCTTCTTTATTGTTTAGTCGACATAATCTGTTTTCAAAAGTCTTTTTATCAATGCATCTTTGTAACTCAACATATTTTACAAGCACACAACCTCACGAACGAAAGTTTGGTTACATAATTGATCTAAGTCTTCGACATAGATTATCTTAGGTGATTTTTGACCAAAATAAATATGATGATGATTTTGTTAATCCAAATGATATTTATTTTGATACATCCATTCCTAAGTTTTCAGAAGACACTCAGACTTACTTAAATGATGCAATCAAAAAGTTTGAAAAGAAAAATGATCAACGAATAAAAGTGGTTAAGGAACTAAATAAAGTCAAAGTGGAACTAACTTTGACAAAATTGAAACTTTGATTATTTTTTGAAAAAGAAAAAGCATCACAATCATTTTATGAATGGAAATCATAAATTTAATCCTGACTTTGAAAAAATCTTTGAGAAAAAGGAAAACAAACATGAATTTGTTGAGATAAAGAATCCAAAATCATACTCTTCAACACATACCAAACAAGGTAAGAAGACAAGACCAAAATTCACAAAAGCTTTTAGTGCATTCAAGACCTTTGGTGACTCAAAACCGACTAAACTTAAAACTGAAATTAAGTCACCAAAAGAAGTACAACCTCACAAGATTTCAAAGAAGGTGCAGAATGAATTATTAGGCAACACACAACCAAAGACTCAGACAACATCTAGTATTCATAGGAAGTCTCAGACGACCTCTAAGTCCACTTTGAAGGTAGTTAGAGACAAAACCTCAGGGATTACTAAATATAAAGATCAGTATGGTTGGTTGTCACCTAATAATATTAAGAAAGGTCAAATGAGCAATGAAACAATCAAGAAGAATCCTGGCAAGAACTAAAAGACAAATTTGTTTTCTAAATTATAGAATGTTCATGTTTCAAGTGACGTGTGCTTAACTAGTAGCAGTAAATGGATTCCTAAAGATAGATTTTTACATGCTTCTAGAAAAATCAAGTTTGATGGCATTTCAACTCAAACCAAACAAGTGTGGATTGTTCATAGATCAAAATCAATAGATAGTGCTAATACATCTAGAACTACTCCTGCTTTTATCAAAACTTGTGTTTAATCTGTGTTTCTGTTTAAACTTGTAGTTCGTATGTTACATTTGAACAACTATGTGTGTTTGTTTGTTATCTTTGAATAAATTCATGTTTGTGTGCTCTTGTTTGTGTTGTTTATGTATATGTGTATTTGCAATTTATATCTCTCACCCTCAAGGACCCTGTATGTGGGTACCTTAACATCATAACTTGTCTATGCAGGAATATCTAATTTGTGTATGGTATATTGACTCGGGATTTTCTCGTCACATGACTGGAAATAAGTCATTACTCACCAATTTTGTTAAGAAGTTTGTAGGAACGGTCAGATATGGAAATGATCATATTGCCCCTATTCTTGGTTATGGAGACATTGTCAAGAATGGAATTACTAGCAAGAGAGTTTCCTATGTTGAAGGATTAGGACACAATCTTTTTAGTTTTGGACAATTTTGCGACAATGATCTTCAAGTGCTTTTCAAAAGATACGAATGCAAAGTTCAAACCGCATAGGGGGTAGATATTCTCACTGGAACAACGGACAATAATTTGTTAACCATTGATATTAATAATGTTCCAAATCTGGATACTGACATTTGCTTTCTCTCAAAAGCCTCCGCACAAAATTCTTGGTTATGGCATCGTCGTTTGTCTCATCTTAACTTTCAAACTATCAATGCTTTAGTAGTGGATAAACAACTTGTTGAAGGTCTTCCTGATTACAAGTATGAATGTGAACATGTTTGTCCGGCTTGTGCTATTGGCAAGATGAAGAAGGCATCTCAAAAACCAAAGAAACATCTGAGTATCGAAAGTCCTTTGCATCTTTTGCATATGGATTTGTGTGGACCAATGAAAGTTAAAAGCATTCATGGCAAAAGATACATTCTTGTGATTGTTGATGATTTTTCTCGTTACACTTGGGTTTTCTTTCTTCATGCCAAAAGTGATGCTCCAAAAGAAATCATTGATTTCATCAAACAAACCCAAGTCAATCTTCAATCCTCAGTTCGAATTGTTCGTTCCGACAATGGCACACAATTCAAGAATTCAACAATTGATTCTTTCTTTAAATCATTAGGCATTACTCATCAATTTTCTGCCACAAGAACACCTCAACAAAATGGAGTAGTTGAACGTCGAAATCGAACTCTTGTTGAAGCAGCTAGAATAATGCTTGCCTATTTAAAGCTACCTCCAAATCCATTCAAATCGCATAAAATCATTAGTTTTTGTTCACCAATCGATTCCTCATAGCTCAAAACGTATTCCTGTTGAATTATACAATCCAATTCGATCTAAATCTCTAGATTGAACTTTTTGGTTTTTGGCGCTAAAATTTGGGTTTTGATTCTGTTGTGTTATAGGCTGAATTGTGTATTAGGATTTGTTGTAGACGTAATTACAAACGTTTTGCAAGTGATTTCACATTCTAACACTCAGTAAATCGAAAGTTATTGAAGCTTGAAAATTCATCAATGGAGTTTGTTCTTTGTGTTCAGTTGGAGAAGAAGACCTCAAACGATCTTCACAAGATCGTCTCAGTGTTTGATTATTCATACTTGATACATTTTGTGTGGTAGTTGTTGGAAAAGTGTTGTTTGTGGCTAACTGATCCATTTTGGATTGGTTTGGTCAAAAATTCAAGGTATTTTTACTTTGAACAGATTGGCAGAAACTAAGACGATCTTGCCAAGATCGTCTCAGTTACCTGACTACTAAGACGATCTTAACCAAGATTGTCTCAGTGTCTGTTGTTTGTTGAGTTGGTGTGGTTAATCATTTGAAGTTGTTGTCATTGGGAATCACACACTTCCTTGGTAACTGATCATTATTGATTGATTTTGCTCAAATCAAATTTCTTCAAATTCAAATCAAATCTCTGTCCAAATTTTTTTCAAAAATACTTAGAAAAATTTTCCAAGTCTTCCAAGACGATCTTCACAAGACCGTTTCATTTTCTTTATCAAAAATTCCAAAACGATCTTATCAAGACCGTTTCATTTCCTTGATCAAAATTTCAAGACGATCTCTTTTTAGATCGTTTCATTTCCACAGTTCTTTATACTTCAATTTCATTTTCAATTTCCTTTAATTCATTTTCAGTTTCCAATTCCAAAACTCAAAATCATTCCTCAATTTCAGTTTCATTCAATACTTAGCCAAAGTTCATCAAATTTCATTCAAGACGATCTTCTTTGAATCGTCTCATTCTTCTTAAACTCAAGACGATTTGTTTCAAGTCGTTCTTACTTTCATTCATCTAGGACGATCTCTTTTAAGACGATCTAATCCTAAGACGATCTTCCCAAGATCGTTTCATCTTCTGAAATTTTCAACTTTCATTCCAATTCAAGTTCCAAATCAAATCTCTTTCTAATGGCTTCTCGTGAAGCTTTGGCATTAGGTTCTGACACAAGACCTCCCGTTCTCTACCGTGGTTCTTATGGACTACGTGGAATGTCAACCAAATGGTCACCTTCTTAAAGATTCCATCCTTAATGGACTTGCAGTTCATCGTCATCCCACCACTGGTGCAATACTCACTCTTGATCTTTTGAATGCTGAACAAAAAGATCGAACAGCTGCAGATAACAGAGCTAGATCATGCTTATACAAAGCACTGCCAGATGAAATCTATGGTTCTGTTGATTCTTATGATACAGCCAAGGAGATATGGGATGAGGTGGCAAGACAAATGGAAGGATCTGACCTAACTTCAACAATTAGATTGACAAATGTGTTGACTGAGTTTGACAACTTCAACAAATTGCCAAATGAATCTCTAGAGGCTGTCTACTGTAGATTCTGCAATGTCATAAATGAACTTTGGAAGAACAATGTCAAGAAATCAGATATGGAGTTAAACATCAAATTCATCAAAGCTCTTGGTCCTGAGTGGGAAGGGTATGGAACTCAGATTAAGCAACATCAAAATCTGGCCAAGTTCTCCATCCATAATCTTCATGAATCCTTCAAACTCAATGAACATCAAGTACTTAACAAAGCTTCATTGAACAAAATGCCAGAAGTTGTATTTTCTTATCCTTTGGCATTAATTGTTGAAAAGAAGGTTTCTGAAGCTCTTAAAAGGCAAATGGTAGTTGTTTCTTCGTTTGATGAGGAGGGAGATGATATGTTGGCTCCAAGAGATGGTGTTTCTGACGAATTATATCAAGCTCTTACCGCAGTTACCAAGCACTTCAAGAAAAAGTACTACAAAGCGAGGCCAACTAACAACAATCTCCGCACTTCTTCCACAAGTGCATTTCCCAAGAAGGAACACTATCATTCAAAGAATAATGGTCAAGGTGAATCAAGTGGATCCAAGCATGTTGAAAAGAAAGTTGAAGGTTATGACAAACAAGTTGTGGAGAAAGGGAAAGCTTCAGATAAAAAGTGCTACAACTGTGGTATTCCTGGTCATTTTGCAATTGATTGCAAACAACCCCGCAAGAGAAACTATGAGTACTACAAGTAGAAGATGCTTTTAGCAAAGCAAGTGGAAGCTGGTCATGCACTACTGGCTGAAGATGACAAGTGGCTTTTGCTATCAGATGATGAAGGTGAAGATCTCTCTGCAAATATGTGCTTCATGGCGAGGTTGGCCAAGAACAAAGCATTCGAAGCTGAAAGCACTGATGATGAGTACCCAGATGATGAGGTAAATCTACACTCTACTTTTTCTTTAGTTAAAGATAAAGAGTCGTTTGATTTAGCTTTATCTAACTTGACAACTCATATTACATCTTTAGCCAACAAAAATAAGAATTTGAAAAATAGTATTTCATTTTCTAAAAGTGAATTTTCAAAACTCTTTGAAGAACATTCGAAATTACTTTTTGATTATGATACTATTAAACAAGATTTTCAAATCTACACAGATCAAATGTTGGTTAAAGAGTGTGAGTTGAATGCATCTCCTGATACTAAGTTATTACATAAATGTTATAAACTTGAAAAGACGATTCATGATCTTGAAAAGGCCAATCAAGATCTTGAAATCCAAAAGACCAATGAGTAGCTTCGGGCTAATGCGAGACAAATGGATGTTGATATTCTTAACAAGAAACTTTTAAAATCCGAACCTAACAATGTTGAATTTGAACGAAAGATTTCTGATTTAAATCATACTTGTTTTTTGAAAGGCGTTGAGATTGAAACTCTACAAAACCAAATAGAGGAATTTAAAAAGAATATACTTTTCTATCAAGAGAAGTTATATAAAGTCGAACAAAACCCTCTTTTGGATTTTACCGCCTATTTCAACAAGTCAAAGATTGACAGATCAGAACTTCTTCATGGGTTGGGATTTGAGAATATCTCTCCATTACAAAAAGCCAAAGAACAAATTGAACCTCTGTATGATGAAAAATTTCTTCGCCTTGGTATGGTACAACAATTTATTAGTCTACTGGATGACGATTTTGAGACTGATGATGTTGAGAAAATACCTCAAAATGATTTTTTGGTTAACTATGATGTTATTAATGCTTCAAATAACTCGAAAGAATCTTCAATTTTCAAATTAGAAGAAATAGCATCAAATTTTCAAAACCAAGAGTCAGTTGGTAATTCACCTAAACCTACTAAAATGTATGTTCCATCTACCATTTTGGAAAAACAAATAGAAGGTTTGCAACAAACGGTGAAATCTCAATAAAATGAAATTGAAAAACTTAAGTCTCAAAGTTTGAATTCGGAGGATAAATCAGTTGTTGTGGATACTAAGAAAGTTTGTATGGATGCTTCTACTCAAACTGACCTAAGTGCTTTAGTAGACCATTCCACTCAGACTACTTGTGTTTCATCTACTGTTTCCTCCACCCAAACCTTGACTGATTCTCTTGAGTGTTCATGTCAAAATGCTGCTACTGTTATAGCTGATGATTATGTGCAATCTGATTTAACTCATGACGAACTTGCGCATAGTTTAGTTTTGATATGGTACTACTTTAGGTTTTTCACATGTGAGTCTCTTGAAGAGTTAGTTGTTCACCCTAAGCTTAGTGCTAGTATAGGTGTTGATACTTCTACTTTAATTTCTTGTGAAACCAAAGATGTGTCAGTTCAAGTTAATTTCATTCCGGATGAATCTTTCACAAAAAATGATTTTGATAAATTCATGGAGGGAGAATATGCTTTTGATTCTGAAACTGAGAAAAAGATTGAATCTACCAAAATCAAAGTTGAATTAAAAGAGGAATCTCCAAAATTGTATTCCAAATATCCAACTTCACATTATTCTAAGAAACAAGTCATTCCAAAACTTGTTAAGATTGAACCAAAGACTGTTAAAAAACCAAGAATCAATAAGTTAAAAACAAAGTGTCCTACCTCTGAAAAGCATGTCAAAACCAAACAAGTTGAGACCATTCCCAAAATCAAATACAACAAAGAGAAACTTCTGGAAATCAACTCAAATGTTTCTTCATCTAACTCTCAATCTAGTTCATTACCTAAAGTATCTAAATCTAGCTCAGTTTTGCTAACTAGGGATGCTTCAAATGGTGCAACTAGGTATAGGGATAGATATGGCTGGTTTTCTCATGATAAACCTAAGAAACAAGAAGTTTCCTCACCCTCAAAAGAGACTAAAAAGATAAAAGTTCTTCAAAATTCTCGTTCTAATCTTCTTAGTGTCAATTCCACAGGTGGAAAGAGCTTGATTAGTGAGTCTAAATGGGGGTAGCTAAGTCATTAGTACCTAAGATCACTAAAGTTGAGAAAAAGAAGAAAAGGCAAAGGAGAAAAGCGGGTAGAAAAAAGAAGTTTGTTTCTGATGTTTCAAACAATTTATCTTTTAAGTCATCTTTGAAAACAAATGTTAATGATGTCAAGGCAATGCGTTGTGATGGTGTAAACAATGTTAATTCTTGCTCTTATTTGTATGGTTTGAATGGTGGTAGACATGTTACTTTTGATTCGTGTGTTAATATTCGTTTGTTTAATCCAAATGTGCTTGTTGATAATGTGCTTGTTAATAAGTATGTTGATTCGAAAGCATGTTTGTATGCATATCCTAAGTTATATACCCTGCCTGTTTTAACTAACCAAAAAGGACCCGTCTTCAAGTGGGTACCTAAAGTCGGTTAAATTTCTTTGATTGCAGGAAATAACCATCTGTGTTTGGATACTCGATTCCGGATGTTCAAAACACATGACTGGCAATAAAACATTGCTCAAGAACTTTATCGAACGATTCATGGGAACTGTTCGTTTTGGTAACAACAATTTCGCTCCTATCTTAGGCTATGGTGACATTGAACGCAATGGAATTGTCATTAAGAAAGTTCACTATGTTGAAGGATTAAGTCATAGCTTGTTCAGTGTTGGACAATTATGTGACAACAATCTTCAAGTTATTTTTCGACAATCTCTTTGCAAGGTTCAAACTCTAGATGGAGTTGACATTTTGTGTGGCGACCGCGATGATAACCTCTTTACCGTCAAAGGCTACTTCAAAGAATTCTTGGTTGTGGCATAGAAGACTTTCTCACCTAAATTTTCCTACCATCAATACTTTAGTCAATAAGCATCTTGTTGAAGGCTTGCCAGACTATAAGTATGAAAGTGAGCATGTCTGTCCTTCTTGTGCCGTTGGGAAGATAAAACGAGCTTCTCAAAAACCGAAGAAATCTCCAAATTCTTTAGCACCTCTTCATTTGCTTCACATGGATCTTTGTGGACCAATGAAAGTTCAAAGCCGAAATGGGAAGAGATACATTTTGGTTATCGTTGATGATTATTCAAGATATACTTGGGTCAAGTTTCTTGCCTCCAAAGATGAAACAACTCAAACTTTGATCGATTTCTTCACTTCTACTCAAGTAAATCTTCAACTTCCAGTTCGTTACATCCGTTCGGATAACGGAAATGCCGTGTTTGATGAATTTTGTAAATCCAAAGGCATTGCTCACCAATTCTTTGCAGTTCGTACCCCACAACAAAATGGTGTCGTTGAAACGAGATATCAAACGCTTGTGGAAGCTGCAAGAACCATGCTAGCTTATTCTAAGTTACCTTCCAACATGTGGGCTGAAGCTGTTGACACTGCTTGTCACACTCAGAATCAGTCCATTGTTAATCAGCGTTTTGAGAAGACTCCTTATGAGGTTGTTAACAAACGGAAACCCAACATCAACTATTTTCATATCTTTGGGTGTGTTTGTTATACTCTGAATGATCGGGAGAATCTTGGAAAGTTCGAGAAACAATGAAGGTTACTTTGTTGGTTATTCCAAGACATCAATTGCCTATCGAATCTACAATCGCCGAACAAATACGATTCAAGAAACAATGAATTTTTGGTTTGATGAGATGTCGGGCATGATCTTTGAGCAAGAAAGTTTGCTACCAACAAATAATGGTCCAAGTGATTAAAGTACTTCATCAAGGACTTCTTTGTTAGCATCCAAATTCAAGAAGTTTCCAGCTCCAACAAGTAATGAGTTAGACATTCTTTTTGAAAAATTCTACAATTCAAAACCGATTCATGAAGAGGACCCTCAAGTCATCATTGAACCAATTCCGAACAATGATCCGGTTCCTGACAACCTTCATGAATAATCATCAAGTTCTACTAAGCAACTTGCTACTTCTTCAAGTAGTAGTTCTTCATCCTCTTCTAATGATTCTTCTCAATCCTCTCCTGATAATTCCTCTCCAGTGAATGTTCAAGAACAACCTACCCAATTTACCCAGACTACCAATCCGATAAACACTCCAAATGTATATGTGCCTCTTGACTTCGATCATCCATCTTACGAGGAAACTGTTCTACGAAGCTATGATTCCATCTCTCAGCAAAAATCTGGTTTTAATGACGATGATGTTGATGTCAATCAACAAGATCCTCTTCCTCATGATTGCAAATGGTCATGTATGCGAAAAGATCATCCTGTTGATAACATAATTGGAGATCCACAAGCCGGAGTAACTACTCGTACTTCAGTGAATGAGTGTCTTGTTGCACTTTCTCTTAGCAACATTGAACCCAAAACTGTTTCTGAAGCTCTTCGAGATCCAGAATGGGTCAAAGCTATGCAAGACGAACTCGCTTAGTTTGAGAGTCTGAATGTATGGAGATTAGTTCCTAACCCAAAGAAAAATGAACCAGTTTAGGTTTGAGAGACTAGATATCAAGCTGCTCCAACTGATTTACATTTTCAAGCTGTGAAACGAATATTTCGTTATCTGAAGGGTACACCCAGTTTAGGTCTCTGGTATCCAAGGGATACTGGATTCAATCTAACTGCCTATTCAGATGCAGATCATGCAGGTTGTAAGATTGATCGCAAGAACACTTCTGGTACTTTACAATTTTTGGGTGATAAAATTGTGAGTTAGTCTTCCAAGAAACAAAATTGCGTGTCACTATCAACAGCTGAAGCTGAATATGTGGCTGCGGCTAGTTGTTGTGCTCAAGTGTTATGGATGAAGATTCAACTTACTGATTATGGTCTGAAATATGATCATATTCCCATCTATTGTGACTCTCAAAGTGCCATTGCTATTGCAGTCAACTCAATAAACCACTCTCGATCAAAGCATATTGATGTGAGATATCATTTTCTCAAAGATCATATTGAGAAAGGTGACATCGAGCTCTACTTTGTGGGAACTGACTATCAGCTTGCAGATTTGTTCACTAAACCACTGGATGAGAAAATGTTTAACTTTCTTATCTCTAAGCTTGGCATGTTAAATCTTGAACCTTAACTTATTTTGTTCTTGATACATTCTTGAAAAACAAAATACAAAAGTTGAAAAGACAAAAATCAAATACAAAAATATAAAATTTTGAAAAATAACAAAAAGATTTTCTTAATTGTTTTTCTTTTTCAAAGTGGTTTACATATACTATGTATGTAACCCGGTCTTAAAGTTTTATTTATTTCATAATGGCTTGCGTATACTCTGTATGCAACTCGTACTTCAAAGATTGTATTTATTTCCAAAAGAATTATTTTTCCCGCCAAAAGATTCTTTCACTCTCAATTGTTGATATGAGAAGCAAAGGATTGAACGCCTTTGTGTAGTCCTAAGTTGTCTCATCTTGAACAATTGATTGAGTCAAATTTGTGCTTAAAAGTTTTATTTTGCATCCAACTTGTTGATGTAAGATGCGAAGGATCGAACGCCTTTGTGTACTCCCTAGTATTATTACTATGAACATAGTTGTTGAAGCAAAAACTTTATATTTCTTGTTCACATTTAGACTCTCAAAATTTTTCTGTATATATCACAAACAAAGATTTTACTCTTTTGATTCACATAAAACAATTTTTGCTCTACCTTTCTATGAAAACACTTTTGATATACCTTTACATAGATTAAGGGGGAGTTTGTGATTTCAAAACATTCAAAACTTCAAATGTGTTTACAAATCATTTTCATACACACATTTGATGATTTTCAAATGACTTTTCATCATTTGAAGTTCGGTGTTTAGTTTGCACTTGAGCGATTCGTTCACTCCATGAACTTCATCATCGCCGATGAGTTCTAACCCTGGAGTTTCTACTTCTTTGTAAGGGTATCTTGAGTGATGATGGTATCGTGCAACTAGGATGGAGGGAGTAAAGTCGAAAAGTGAGAGGTTATGGTGATATGTTGTGAGAAAAGGGTTAAAACAATTGACACCCTTCCCTAAACTTTCTCAAATCGCCGGGTAAAACACATTTATATCGGATGTCATTTGTTAATATCTTGATTAAGACTTCATGGACCCAATGAAGCGATGCACATCTTTACTTAACCACTCAAGTGTTTCTTAACAAATGTTTGTTTCATTTTTCACGGAGATTTTTCACATCTCTATTGACTCTTCACTTGGAAGATGTTGATATTGAAAAAGGGAGACATTCTGCTCCAGTCCCCGACTTCATTTGATCACGTTGTGTCTAGAGCTATCTTGCCTGATCATTATTTTGATCCTTATTCATTTTTCTTAAGACACATTTGAGTCATATCTTTGTGATATTATTGCATATCTATGTGATATAGCCGGAACATTTGTAGTGATATCTTAATTGATATTCCACGATGATCAAATGGAAATCCTACCAATGCTAACATATTTTCCAACATTGAACGTAGGTCTCATAATTACATTCATGTGATTATTGAGTGAACGAGAAGTCTATCAGTGACCTCGGATGTTTCCTAAAAAGTCTTTAAGGATAATAGATTGTGGTTATCGAACGCCTTAGGTGACACTGACCATGATTTTTTTTCTTTTGAAGCAATCTCGTTGAAAAGCTACAAGACCGAACTATGTTAGAAAATTGCTTTGTGCATAATTCAATGATACATAGGAAATCCGAAAAATGTCATACATTTCTTTCGGTCATTTCTTTAATCCTTTTGATTTTTGAACATGTTAACGGATCATCCTTATCCGGTCTTTCATTTCTTATCTCACAAACACAAAAACCACCATGCAAAAAGTTTTCTTTTCGCATTTTATCAATCAATGTTTGCATAATGACATTGGTTCCCAACTTTGTCATTATGAGGGGGAGGAAAAGATTATGATTATGATTGATTGAGAAAGAAAAAGATTATTTGATGGAGTAAAGGTGGAATGAAATGAAATGTAATTGTGATTGAAAGTGAAGTGAATTTTGCCGCTGAAATATGTTCTCTTGAAAATTTTTTTAAGGATGAGATCGAAAATAAGGATATTGTCCAAGATGCTCCAAAACGCTTACACTCATGAATTGAGGGGGAGCATGATTAATTCAAAGTTTTTGTTCAAAAGTTTACTCTCCAAAGTGTTTAAGATTGAAATGACAAAGATCAAAGCTACAAAAGTTGAAAGACTGGTTGGAAGATTCAAGGCAAAGAAGTAAAACTTCGAAAGAGTCTTCATCAACACATTTCATTCAAGATCTTCAAATCAAGAAGCTTCAATGCATATATCAAGGGGGAGAGTTTAAGTTTTTGATACTTCATTCCAAGAAAACAAATTTTCATTCAAGAATGGAAGATTGAAGAACCAAAGCCAAATTTATACCTTCAGCACTTCAAAAGACAACTCTGATTCACGGTTCAACAATTTTCAAAGATTCTAGACTCATTCATTTTATTCTCTGTTCAAAGAGAACATTGAGAATTTCATCATGTTTTAACTACAAGAAGTCCAAGACCAAGATTAATTCAAGTTCTCCAGAGACAATGAAAAAGCTTTGAAGACTTGTTTCATCACACCAATTGTCTTCATCATCGGGCTCATCAACTTAATTCCTACAAGACAAAATAACACGTACTTCATTCATTCATTACAATATATCACTAAGGAGGAGAATGTTAGAAATCCAAAAATAGTGATAAATTGTAATTTAAGTTAGTGGACTTAATTGTGGTTAAGACATGGTGAAATGATTTCTAATGTTGAGGGGTTAGATATGACAATAAGGATATTTGTAATGTTAGAGTCTAAATACCCTCAATACATTAGAAATCATAACAACCATTAATCCTTTTATCCATTTTTTACATATACAACAAAAAACAGATCGTCTCTCTCTCTCTCTAGAAAATCACACACACTAAACACACCAAGAATACACACACTTGAACCGCCATTGTTGAGATCGAATCATTGGCAGAAATCGTGTTATTACAAGAAACCCTCCAACAATTAGCTTCGGTCTTCCTCGGTTTCATCATATGCCAAGCATTCAAGTGCTCCTAAATTTGAGACTTTCAAGGAACCTGTTGCAGAAAAGAAGTTTGACAATGAGAAAAGGTTTGAGAGGAAAGTCTTGGAGAAAAAGAATGGAGAGAGAAAATGCTACAATTGTGGAATTCCTGGTCATATTGCCACAGAGTGTACCAAACCCAGAAAGAAGAACTCTGAGTACTACAAGTACAAAATGATGTTGGCAAAGAAAGAGGAGAGTACCAAACCCAGAAAGAAGAACTCTGAGTACTACAAGTACAAAATGATGTTGGCAAAGAAAGAGGAGAGTGGAATTGCCCTTTTGGCTGAAGATGACAAGTGGTTTCACCTCACTGATGATGAGACTGATGAATTGGCAGTGAATGTGTGCTTCATGACAAAGATCAAGAAGTCAAAGGAGCTAAATGATGAAGCTGCAGATTCTACTGAAGAAGATGATGAGGTGATTACAATTCCCAAGAAACTGTTAGGTTTTTATATGGATAAAAGTGAAGCAGCCATTCTAGAAAGGAAAAAGAAAAACAAAGAGATTCAAAAATAAAAAATGATTTGAAAGAAAAAGACCAAATTTTTCTCAATTTTCAAGATAAGTTTAATCTTCTTCAAAAGGAATTTGACAATTTGAAATCTGAAAAAGCTGCAGTCACTTTTACTCCAAATTCAAAGTTTCATCTTGAGAAGCAAGAACTTGAAACCAAAGTTCTTGAATTAACCAAGCTCATGACACAATTGAAAGTTGAAAAGACCAATGATATGCTTTGGGCAAATTCTTTGGCAGAAGACATATACTCATTAAATATCAAAATGAATGAGTCTACCTCTGAGTTGAAAGAACTTGAAGATCAAATTTCTAACCTATAATATGATTGTTGTATAAAAGATTCTCTTTACCAACAACTTGAAACGACAAATGAAGAACTCAAAACTGAAATTGATTTTTATCAAGAAAAGTTGTACAAGATAAATCGAATTTATCAACAAATCTATTTGAATAGGCCAAGAAATTCAAAAACTCAATTCAACTCCGGTTTAGGGTATCTCAATCCAGAACATTTACTCAAAGCACAAGAAGAGGTTCCTTCACTGTACAAAGAATCCCATATGAAAAGTGGGATGACCAACCAATTTGTGAGACCAAGTCATGGTGATATTGAGGAAGAAGATTTTCTAAAGAAAGGTGCAAATGTTTACTTCAATTATGAATTAATTGGTGACTCATTTGATTTTTTAAATCGCTCGGTGTGTCAAAGTAGTAAGAATAATCATGAGGTAGAGGTCCCTGAAATACTTGAGTGTTTTAAGGAAAAACCGCTAGATGATTCAACTTCATTTCCCAAACCTGAAATTGTCAGACCTTATATACCTCAAAGTGTTTTGGAAAAAGAAATTGAAGATTTGAAGAGGTTTCTTGATGAAAAACATGCACGGTTAGGTCCAGATTTACTGGACTCGCTCCAGACGTGACTACTGGAGCTCTCTGAAGATTTGTCTAGAAATTATGTGAAGACCAGTGAACAACTTACTTGTATAGAAATCTGGATTCCACCAGATTTGTTCACTGGACTTCACTCCAGTCAAGATCTTTCCACTGAAGAACATTCTTACTGAAGTCGAAGACTGAAGTCTGAAGAAAGAAGTCTGGCAAATAGCGGAGCTCACTGGAAGACTTACCAGATCTCCTGACTGGAGTCCTTGTTAGTGTTCTAGACCTTACAAGTCTGAACACTGATTACGAGAAATTGACTTTATGCCTTTACATGCCTTTAACCGGACAATCCAATTGTCTTTTGTTAAAAGCCTTACACGCATGTAAAGGTGGTTGGTTAATTAGAAGACAAGTCACTATCATGTGACTTTATTCTTGTACTTTAATCAATGCTTTTAAGGAATTAAAGTAATTTCCTTAAATGCATGTAACCATATTTGTACGGCAAAAAGAATATTATATTTATTCTTTTTGCCTATATATACCAAGTCACTTCCTCGTCCAAATTACATACTTTTGCAATTTGGTGTCTTTGCTCAAATACTCTCGATCTAAACAGTCATACTTCACAACTTTAAGTATTTCGATCAAAGAGTTTATTTAGCAAAGATTATATCACTTGTAATTGATAGGTTGTTTAGATACTTACTTTGTAATATCTTCTTCCGCAATAACCTTGTATTTTATTTAACATCAATAAATAAAATGCACTTGAAAATTACATTGTGTCTCACCATTTATTTACTTGCTTATCTTCATATTGCTTAAGTACGTATTACGTTATATATATTCTTGCATTTATAGTAATACTAGTCCAATCTAGTGCTTACTTGACGTTTTATACTAGTCCTATCTAGTGATTACTTGACTTGTTATTCTACACTTGTGGGTTAAACCATCGAGTGAGAGACTTTACAATTGGTATCAGAGCAGAAGGCTAACATACTTGCCTAGATCTGCATTCTCTCGATGGCCAACCCAGAGAATACACAAGGAAACCCTTTAAACACTGGACCTCCACCCATAAATGAATTTGAACAAACCAATGACCATGCTAACAATAATCGACCACCACCACCTCCTATTCCTGCTTTTCCACACGTGCATGTGCACTATTCAAACACTCATGTTCCCAAAAGTGGGAATGGTGATGAATTTGGCACGTGGAAAGCTAGGATGTTATTACATGTTACTGGTATTGAGAGGAATAAGCTTAAAATTTTAAATGAAGGACCCTATATTCCTAGAAGTCCTCTCAATCCACTTCTTAGTGCAACTAGAGCAAGATCTGGGAGGGAAAAGAGAGAGGAACACTGGTCTGAAGAGGAAAAGAGATGTGACATCTGTCACCAAAACTGGTAATTTATTATAGTCTCTAACTTACATTCCAAATTTCTTGACTAGTCAATATGCCTATATAGTATAACAAGCATAGAAATGTGGTGATCATTTCCAATATGGGATTTCTATTACTTGAATTTCAATAGTTTAGGATTGAGATATTTGATCTTCCTAAACGTAGATGACTATAACTATCCCCGTAATTTCTAGACTTGTAATTGTTAGTCATATTTATTTCTAGACATTGATAAATTAGTATACGCTATTTAGTGGTGAACGAAATCAATAATTATAAAAGTAATATATAATTAGTATAAGTAGTAAGCTGGTAATAGTAATAGTAAAATATCATATGTTTAGTAAAAAAATTTTAGTCATATATATATTACAACAATTTAATGGTGAGCAAGGAATTTTAATTCCATTAGAATTCTTATGATACATTAAGTCTAATCATAAACTAACTAAAACACTTATCTCCATATATATATATATATAATAACTATACCCTAAATAATAATAAAAAAAAAAACAAACCAAAACCCTTCTTGATTTTCTTTTGCCGATCAACAAACAAACATCACAACATAGAATATATTTTTTTTATTATTATTAATCATCTCATTGTCAAAGCAAACTTTGGTAAGTTTAATTATAATTCTATTGAATCTTGATTTAAATTACAATTAATAATAAAATTCTTAAAGATTATATTCTATTCTTCTTTTCAAGGTATCTAAGAAGAAGATCATCAATCTTGGGGTAAAATCACTTGTCTTCTCTTTTCATATATATTAGTCTTTTTAATTATTAATATATATATATAAGCATATTTTTTTTATTTATTAATTTTTATTTATAAGTAACCTATTTGATGAATATATATTATGGCAAATTTATAATAATGAATGAAAGGGTTTTTTTTTTAGGGTTAAATCAAAAGCTTGAAGTATAAATCATATTAATGTTAAAAGTTTAAGTATTTAATGAAGCATAATAATTAATGTAATAAAAGAAATCCAATTATGAAGGCATGAAAATCATAATAACAGATTTAATTAGGTGTTGGAAAGATTTGAAAGTTTATATATAAACATTAGTTGTAGTAGTCTTTAAAACAGTAAGTTTGGGTTATTTAGAATCTGGACAGATTCGTTTTGTTAACTTTGAAAGGTCGTATCTTGGTCATGGGAGATGGTTAAGTCACGTTTTTGGTGTCTAAAATTTAGTTCAGGAAGTCTACTTTCTGGTGGAAGTGGTTTCGTGTCAAAATATGAAGTTTAAGGTTGTCAAACGAATTTTATAACAAAACTGCGCAAAGCTGAGTTTTACGAACAGATTTTGGTCGACTTCAAATAGTCATATCTTGGTCGATTTTATGAACTGGACAATTATTTTTCTCCAGAAACTTTTTTGAGATGTTAAGATTGTACAGTAAAAAAATTGGATTTTTTTGAATCTTCGAAAGCCCTTAACTTTTATAAAACTTTTCTGTGTGCGAACAGTGATTTTTTTGACTAGTCTGTAATCATTGAATTTTTAAAAATAGTTAACGTGCCAAATAAATTATGTAAAAATTCATGTAAGTATATAACACTCTAAGGTAACTGTAGTTAAGATTTGGAATCTTGAATCATTCGTTTCATCCTAATAAAAAATAGATAAAGTTACCAAAAATTTCAGTTAATATGAACTTGTAGAATTTAATCTTAAATCAGTAAAACAAATATTATATATTAAGTTATGTGACTTGTAACTTAATAATATATGAAAAAAATCAGTTGTGAATATTTTGAATGTAGCCATATGTGTATTTCATCAAATACGGGTTACAATGGACGGTTCTTGACCATGTCCATAATTGTAACTTGTTCATATTTATATGTTGTGTAGATTCTAGCGACCTTGTTGGATTTGCATAACTACTTGCTTGTTGAGGTGAGTTTCGTGGCCCCTTTTTGTATTATTTCTTTGGGGGAAAATGATGCTCAAAATATTTTTATTTCTTTACTAGCTGTGCCAAAACTAGTTTGTTTATTGGACATATACGTGTACTTATGAAATGTGTATGTTAGCTTGCTTGTGTTGATTTCTATGATGCAATAGATGTCTGTTGATATCTATTGAAGACTATTGGATAACTATCGACCAACTTTATACTCCAGCTGGTATTGTTGGTATTTAATGTGTGATTGAGTTGTTGGCAGGAGTGATGAGGATTTTGTTGTTGGATAACTATGATGGCATTGATCATTATTTAGTATGCTACTACATGTTTATATTTACGCTATTGTCCAAAACTTGATATATCATGCACAACAAACTCATTTGTATTCCTTTAAACCTACGAACTCACCAACATTATGTTGACATTTTCGAGCATTCATTTTCAGGTAATAACAATGCTTAAGAAGATTGAGCTTATGCACTTTAGGAAGACCAATAAAGAGATCCTTCATGGACTCCTAGATTGCATGTGAAACGTTGAACGCTATTTGCAATTATTACTTCTTTGCTATTTGAGGCGTGCTGCCTAGACTTTCCGTTTATGGAATTTACATTTATTTGAATTCCATTTAGTATGACTCTATTATAAAGTCCATGTGTCATTGCTATATCTTTTAGTCATATCCTACGATTCCGCCTAAGGTGGGGTGTGACAGATTGGTATCAGAGCCGTGGTTATAGAGAATTAGGTGGTTTGGCCTAGACTATAACCTAAGTACCCTCATATAGTGTACATTATAGGAACTATTTGTGCATCGTATATGTGTGAGTATTTTCATTAGATAGCACTAGTTATGTGAGCCTTATATTTGCGTTTAATTGTTAATTATGATGAAGCCTTATGTGCTTAGATTAGTGCAAAGTTTCAGCCTGTAATTTTAACGTAGCTAGTTTTACTTAGTCATGGCACGTACAAAGAAAACAGCCCGTAAGAGTTCCAGATGGAGGGACATAATCATCCGTCGACAACTTAAAAGGGACGCCGCAGCTAACAAGGAAACCCCCGCTCAAGAACCATCTCAGAAGCCTAGAGTTTCCTCTGAAAGCGAACCGTCAGAAGATCCTAACTACTACTCCAAGACAGTTATAATCATCGATTCTGACAGCGAGCCGGAGGAAGAACCGGACTATGATTCTAAGGCAGACCCCGAAAGCGTTCATAAGGGAAAGACAATGAAGGCTACGATAAAGGACAACAGAAGCTATAGTCCTACTAGCTCAGTAAGCTCTCAAGAGAGCCGGATCGGACCAGCACGACAACAAGCTCCTTATCCTCCCACCATTTCCTCCAACTCCCCTTATGACGCCACTTGCACGTGGGAGGGCTAGCCTTTAAGGACTATCTAGGAATCCTATCGAACTTGCATTAGCTTCTTTTTTCTTACTTTCTTAGTTTTGGATTTTATTCTTATGTCTTGGATTCCTTCTTTCAATTTGGAAATTTCTTGGATTTATAAATTTTTTTAGATTGATTGATTAATCGAAATGTCGTGCTTGGTATATGGATCTATGTGTTTTGTGGCAATTATTTATGAAGGATGTGCTGAATTTGTGACATGTGAATTTGGACGATAAAAACATGTGTGGTGGGATGTAGTTGTAATTACGGTGCGCAACGTGATTACAAATACATCACAACACACATGCGCTTATATGACCAAGTTTGCTGATCAAACTCAACACAATTAACAAATTGGACAAGGTGTAAGAATTTTGCCATGAGTAGTAGTTATTCATTGAAAGTCTTCATCAAGTACTTATAAATCCTTTCTCTTTGTGTAGAAAATGAATAGAGGAGGAAGAAATGGAGGACGTGGAGGTAGAGGTGGTGGTCGTGGTGGAAATAATGGGGTTAATGATGGAGAAGGTGATGGTGGCAATCCGGATATTGCAAACATGATCACTCAGCAAATAGCTGCCGCTATTCCTACTATTGTTACTCAAGTGACCGCTGCTGTTCTTAATGCAAACAACAATAACCCTAATAATAATAACAATAATGAGAATAACAATAACAACAATGAGAACAACAATAACAATAATGAGAACAATAATAACAATAATGAAAATAACAATGATGGTAATCAGAATAACAACATCATTGGAGGCAATAATAATGGATGCACCTATAGGGAGTTTCAATATTGTAAACCACCAGATTTTGATGGCAAGGGAGGAGCATTGGCAGCCACTAGATGGATAGAGAAAATGGAAGCTGTCATGGATATTAGCAACTGTGCAGAGAATCAAAAGGTGAAGTATGCCGCAGCTTCACTGACTAATAAAGCATTGACATGGTGGAACACTGAGATACAAGCTAGGGGTAGAGTAGCAGCTGTGGGGATGACATGGGACGAGTTTAAGGAATTACTACTGGAAGAATTCTGTCCGAAAAATGAAATGCAGAAGTTGGAAAATGAATTTTGGAATCATTCAATGGTAGGAGCCAAACATGCCGCTTACACTGATCGGTTTTATGAGCTTGCCAAACTAGTACCTCATCTAGTTAGACCTGAATCAAATAGGATCCAGAGGTACATCTATGGTCTTGTTCCCCAAATTCGTGGGCTTGTGTCAGCAACTGAGCCAACCACGATTCAAAGTGCTATTCAGAAAGCAGGATCTTTAACGGATGAAATGGTGAGAAATGGGTCATTGTCTAAGGTTAATGAGAAAAGGAAGGATGGTACTGAGACAAGTGGGTCAAAGAATACTGATGGAAATAACAAGAAGGCAAAAATGGCAACGGGGTTGATGGCAACGGATGCGACTAAGATCGGATATACGGGTTCTGCTCCAAAGTGTACAAAATATCAATTCCATCATTTCCAAAATTCACCTTGCCGTTTGTGTACAAACTGCAACCGATTTGGACACCTTGCTAGGGACTGTCGAGTGGGAGTCAAGCAGGTGGCTCCGGTGAATGCTGTTAACCCGATAAATAACCGTGGAACGTGCTATGAGTGCGGTAGTCATAACCATTACCGCAACACGTGTCCAAATTTGAACCGAGCATGGGGTCAGAGGGGTAATAATCCAAATCAAGTACTAGCTATTGGTGGAACTCAGAATCAAGGAAATAATCAAGGACAAAGAGCTAACAATCAGAATCAAGTGGTAGCTAATGGAGGAAATCGGAATCAAGGGAATAATGCCAACCAAGCCCGTGGTAGAGCTTTTGTCATGGTAGCAAATGAAGCTCGTCAAGATCCAAATATTGTGACGGGTACGTTTTCCTTAAACAATCACCTTGCTACAGTATTATTCGACTCTGGTGCTGAGTACAGTTTTGTTTCTATTAAGTTTATGCCACTCCTAGATAGAGAACCCATAATATTGAATACTTATTTCTTGGTTGAGGTAGCTAATGGAAAATTTGATAGAGTTGATAGAATCGTTAATGATTGTACCTTAGAAATAGAAGGTCATCTGTTCAGTGTTAACCTTCTGCCTTTCTCGTTAAGGAGTTTTGACGTAGTTATTGGTATGGATTGGCTATCGAAGCATAGAGCCGAGATAATTTGCTATGAGAAGGTGGTCCGTATACCGCTAGGAAATAGTGAAATGCTACTCATATACGGGGAGCGGGCGGAGGAAAATCAGAAGCACCTCATGGGCATTCAGGCTAACGAGAAGAAACTCGAAGATATTCCTATCGTACGGGATTTCCCACAAGTTTTTCCCGAAGATCTAACAGGATTACCTCCTGTAAGACAAGTTGAATTCCGTATAGATCTTATTCCGGGAGCGACGCCAGTCGCCAAAGCTCCATACCGTTTAGCACCTACCGAAATGCAAGAGCTGTCTAATCAACTCCAAGAGCTCCAAGAAAAAGGCTTCATCAGACCTAGTCATTCGCCTTGGGGAGCACCAGTATTGTTTGTCAAGAAGAAAGATGGTTCGTTTCGTATGTGCATCGATTACCGGGAGTTGAACAAACTGACAGTTAAGAATCGTTACCCTCTTCCTAGAATCGACGACTTATTCGATCAACTTCAAGGTGCGAAGTTCTTCTCGAAAATAGACCTTCGGTCCGGATATCATCAACTCAGAGTTAATGAAGCAGATATTCCAAAAACAGCATTCAGGACTCGATATGGACATTTTGAGTTCTTAGTCATGCCTTTCGGTTTGACTAATGCACCCGCAGTTTTCATGGATTTGATGAACCGCGTATGCAAACCCTATCTCGATAAGTTTGTTATTGTATTCATTGATGACATTTTAATCTATTCGAAGTCTAAGGAAGAACATGAATCTCACTTGAAAATGATTCTTGAACTACTTGGGAAAGAGAGATTGTTTGCTAAGTTTTCGAAGTGCGACTTTTGGTTACAAGAAGTTCATTTCCTTGGGCATGTAGTGAATAGTGAAGGAATCCATGTTGACCCCAGTAAGATCGAAGCAGTAAAAGATTGGAAGACTCCTACGACGCCATCAGAGGTTCGTTCATTTCTAGGCTTGGCCGGGTATTATCGACGATTCATCGCTAACTTCTCGAAAATCGCTCAACCACTTACTCAGTTAACCCAAAAGGATAAGAAGTTTGATTGGGGAGATAAGCAAGAAAAGGCATTCCAAACACTGAAAGAAAATCTATGTAACGCTCCTATTCTTACCCTCCCCGATGGTCCGGACGATTTTGTAGTTTATTGTGATGCTTCAAATCAAGGTTGGGATGTGTACTAATGCAAAGGGGTAAAGTGATTGCTTATGCCTCTCGGCAACTCAAAATCCATGAGAAAAACTACACCACCCATGACTTGGAGCTTGGTGCAGTGGTTTTTGCACTCAAATGTTGGAGGCACTATCTCTATGGGACGAAAAGTGTGATCTACACCGATCACAAGAGTCTCCAACATATTTTCGATCAAAAGGAGTTGAATATGCGACAGAGGCGGTGGATTGAATTATTTAGTGACTATGATTGTGAGATTCGTTACCATCCGGGTAAGGCGAATGTTGTGGCTGACGCGTTAAGTAGGAAAGAAATAATTAAGCCAAAGCGAGTACGAGCATTGATCATGACAATTCATTCGGATATAAAATCAATGATAAGTCGGGCTCAAGATGAAGCATTGCAGAATATCAATGTAGAAAAAGAAGGGTTACGTGACCTTGATCAGCAAATGGAGCGTAAAGAGGATGGAGTACTGTACTTTGTAGGACGAATATGGATTCCACTTACAGGTGGATTAAGAACAGTGATTTTGGACGAGGCACATAGTACGAGATACTCCGTACACCGGGAGCTGATAAAATGTATCACGACCTTAAGGATTTGTATTGGTGGCCGGGAATGAAAAGAGATATAGCCAGTTATGTCAGTGGATGCTTAACATGTCTAAAAGTCAAAGCTGAACATAATAAACCACCGGGTTTATTAGTGCAACCACAACTTCCCGAATGGAAATGGGAAAGAATAACCATGGATTTTATTACAAAGCTGCCAAGAACTAGTAGTGGGCATGACAAGATTTGGGTGATAGTAGATAGATTGACAAAGTCTGCGCACTTTATAGCTATCCGTGAGAGCTACACAATGGAGCAGTTAGCAAGGATTTATATAAAGGAGATAGTGGCAAAGCATGGAATTCCGGTGTCTATTATATCTGATCGTGATAGTCATTTCACATCACGATTTTGGCAGTCATTGCAAAAGGCATTGGGAACACGTTTAGACCTGAGTACGGCTTACCATCCTCAAACCGATGGCCAAAGTGAGCGTACTATTCAGACTTTGGAAGATATGCTTAGGGCGTGTGTGATGGACTTTGGGGGAAGCTGGGATATTCACCTTCCTCTAGTTGAGTTCTCGTACAATAATAGTTATCATTCAAGTATTAAGTGTGCTCCATTTGAAGCTTTATATGGACGGAAATGTCGCTCACCTGTTGTTTGGGCTGAGGTTGGAGAAAGTCAGTTGATTGGTCCGGAGATTGTACAAGAGACAACAGATAGGATTTTTCAAATCAAAGAAAGACTGAAAGCAGCTAGAGACCGCCAAAAGAGCTACGCCGACAAACGGCGAAGGCCTTTAGAATTTAATGTTGGTGATAAAGTGTTACTTAAAGTGTCGCCTTGGAAGGGCATGGTTCGATTTGGAAAGAAAGGAAAGTTGGCACCAAGGTACGTTGGACCGTTTGAAATTGTTGAACGGATTGGTCCGGTAGCTTATCGTTTAAGACTACCTCAAGAACTAAGTAGGATACATGATACATTCCACGTGTCAAATCTCAAGAAGTGTCTCGCGGATACAAGTTTGCATGTACCGCTAGACGACATTAAGATTGATGACAAGTTACATTTTGTGGAAGAACCAGTTGAGATCATGGATCGAGAACTTAAGACATTAAAACGTAGTAAAATCCCAATTGTCAAGGTCCGGTGGAATTCAAAGCGAGGGCCAGAGTTTACTTGGAAGCGAGAGGATCAAATGAAAATCAAATATCCACATCTATTTGATGCTACGTCTTTCAACCGTAACTCCAACAGAATTTCGAGACGAAATTCTCTCAAGTAGGGGAGACTGTGACATCTGTCACCAAAACTGGTAATTTATTATAGTCTCTAACTTACATTCCAAATTTCTTGACTAGTCAATATGCCTATATAGTATAACAAGCATAGAAATGTGGTGATCATTTCCAATATGGGATTTCTATTACTTGAATTTCAATAGTTTAGGATTGAGATATTTGATCTTCCTAAACGTAGATGACTATAACTATCCCCGTAATTTCTAGACTTGTAATTGTTAGTCATATTTATTTCTAGACATTGATAAATTAGTATACGCTATTTAGTGGTGAACGAAATCAATAATTATAAAAGTAATATATAATTAATATAAGTAGTAAGATGGTAATAGTAATAGTAAAATATCATATGTTTAGTAAAAAATTTTTAGTCATATATATATTACAACAATTTAATGGTGAGCAAGGAATTTTAATTCCATTAGAATTCTTATGATACATTAAGTCTAATCATAAACTAACTAAAACACTTATCTCCATATATATATATATAATAACTATACCCTAAATAATAATAAAAAAAAAACAAACCAAAACCCTTCTTGATTTTCTTTTGCCGATCAACAAACAAACATCACAACATAGAATATATTTTTTTTATTATTATTAATCATCTCATTGTCAATGCAAACTTTGGTAAGTTTAATTATAATTCTATTGAATCTTGATTTAAATTACAATTAATAATAAAATTCTTAAAGATTATATTCTATTCTTCTTTTCAAGGTATCTAAGAAGAAGATCATCAATCTTGGGGTAAAATCACTTGTCTTCTCTTTTCATATATATTAGTCTTTTTAATTATTAATATATATATATATAAGCATATTTTTTTTTATTTATTAATTTTTATTTATAAGTAACCTATTTGATGAATATATATTATGGCAAATTTATAATAATGAATGAAAGGGTTTTTTTTTAGGGTTAAATCAAAAGCTTGAAGTATAAATCATATTAATGTTAAAAGTTTAAGTATTTAATGAAGCATAATAATTAATGTAATAAAAGAAATCCAATTATGAAGGCATGAAAATCATAATAACAGATTTAATTAGGTGTTGGAAAGATTTGAAAGTTTATATATAAACATTAGTTGTAGTAGTCTTTAAAACAGTAAGTTTGGGTTATTTTAGAATCTGGACAGATTCGTTTTGTTAACTTTGAAAGGTCGTATCTTGGTCATGGGAGATGGTTAAGTCACGTTTTTGGTGTCTAAAATTTAGTTCAGGAAGTCTACTTTCTGGTGGAAGTGGTTTCGTGTCAAAATATGAAGTTTAAGGTTGTCAAACGAATTTTATAACAAAACTGCGCAAAGCTGAGTTTTACGAACAGATTTTGGTCGACTTCAAATAGTCATATCTTGGTCGATTTTATGAACTGGACAATTATTTTTCTCCAGAAACTTTTTGAGATGTTAAGATTGTACAGTAAAAAAATTGGATTTTTTTGAATCTTCGAAAGCCCTTAACTTTTATAAAACTTTTCTGTGTGCGAACAGTGATTTTTTTGACTAGTCTGTAATCATTGAATTTTTAAAAATAGTTAACGTGCCAAATAAATTATGTAAAAATTCATGTAAGTATATAACACTCTAAGGTAACTGTAGTTAAGATTTGGAATCTTGAATCATTCGTTTCATCCTAATAAAAAATAGATAAAGTTACCAAAAATTTCAGTTAATATGAACTTGTAGAATTTAATCTTAAATCAGTAAAACAAATATTATATATTAAGTTATGTGACTTGTAACTTAATAATATATGAAAAAAATCAGTTGTGAATATTTTGAATGTAGCCATATGTGTATTTCATCAAATACGGGTTACAATGGACGGTTCTTGACCATGTCCATAATTGTAACTTGTTCATATTTATATGTTGTGTAGATTCTAGCGACCTTGTTGGATTTGCATAACTACTTGCTTGTTGAGGTGAGTTTCGTGGCCCCTTTTTGTATTATTTCTTTGGGGGAAAATGATGCTCAAAATATTTTTATTTCTTTACTAGCTGTGCCAAAACTAGTTTGTTTATTGGACATATACGTGTACTTATGAAATGTGTATGTTAGCTTGCTTGTGTTGATTTCTATGATGCAATAGATGTCTGTTGATATCTATTGAAGACTATTGGATAACTATCGACCAACTTTATACTCCAGCTGGTAATTGTTGGTATTTAATGTGTGATTGAGTTGTTGGCAGGAGTGATGAGGATTTTGTTGTTGGATAACTATGATGGCATTGATCATTATTTAGTATGCTACTACATGTTTATATTTACGCTATTGTCCAAAACTTGATATATCATGCACAACAAACTCATTTGTATTCCTTTAAACCTACGAACTCACCAACATTATGTTGACATTTTCGAGCATTCATTTTCAGGTAATAACAATGCTTAAGAAGATTGAGCTTATGCACTTTAGGAAGACCAATAAAGAGATCCTTCATGGACTCCTAGATTGCATGTGAAACGTTGAACGCTATTTGCAATTATTACTTCTTTGCTATTTGAGGCGTGCTGCCTAGACTTTCCGTTTATGGAATTTACATTTATTTGAATTCCATTTAGTATGACTCTATTATAAAGTCCATGTGTCATTGCTATATCTTTTAGTCATATCCTACGATTCCGCCTAAGGTGGGGTGTGACAGATTGGTATCAGAGCCGTGGTTATAGAGAATTAGGTGGTTTGGCCTAGACTATAACCTAAGTACCCTCATATAGTGTACATTATAGGAACTATTTGTGCATCGTATATGTGTGAGTATTTTCATTAGATAGCACTAGTTATGTGAGCCTTATATTTGCGTTTAATTGTTAATTATGATGAAGCCTTATGTGCTTAGATTAGTGCAAAGTTTCAGCCTGTAATTTTAACGTAGCTAGTTTTACTTAGTCATGGCACGTACAAAGAAAACAGCCCGTAAGAGTTCCGCATGGAGGGACATAATCATCCGTCGACAACGTAAAAGTCCATGTGTCATTGCTATATCTTTTAGTCATATCCTACGATTCCGCCTAAGGTGGGGTGTGACAAGAGAATGGTCAATATTGACACTACCTTAAAAGTCATGATCCTCGGGGACGTTCCTGAAGCTCTTATTCCCACACTAGTGCTTTATCCCAGTGCCAAAAGCATGTGGAATGAACTAAGAACCAGTATGAAGGTGGTGATGATACTATTGTTACCAGGAAAGTGGCTTTAAATAAGAAGTACGAGTCATTTTTTGCCCTCCCCAATGAATCATTAATTGGTACCTACACCAGATTTATGTCCATCATAAACCAGTTGAGAGGGCTTGGGGTAGAAAAGGACAAGGACAAGGACATACTTCTTGAAAAATTTTGTGATATTCTTCCTTCAAAATGGTCTCATATGATCGTGGTCCTTAAACAAGGTAAAACCTTGCATTCCAATACTCTGTCATCTTTGTATGGAGCCTTCAGATTCACTGAAGAGAATCAAGCCCAGAGAATTGAGGCAGAAAAAGATGCTATTAATCATGCTTCCAGTAGTTCCCCTGTGGTTAGTCATACTGAACCACCATGTGCAACATTAATGTCTTCCGAGAATGTATTTTCGATGAAAAAGATGATGTCTGAATTAATGGATTCTGGAGTCATGAATAATATCTATCCAGATTATGATGAAACTGATAGTGATGATCTGATGGCTAAAACGTTTAACCGTTTCAAAGCCAGAGCTAATTGATCCACTGGACACAATGCACCCAGTTGTTCCACTGACAAGACCAATCTGACATGCTTTAAGTGTGGCAGAAAAAGTTATTTCATGAAAGAGTGCAAGTCCAATCAGTTTATCTCACAATCTGGTCCATCAACTTCGTATAACAAGCCTGATGATAGCTACAGATTAAAATACAAAAAGCTTAAGGCTCAAATAGCTCCCATGTCTACAGAGAAGGATAATAATAAATGCATGGTGGCAAAAGAAGAATGGGTTCCCTCTGATGACTCATCAGTTGATGATGAAGAGGAAAGAGATTGTTGTTATATGGCTCTAGCTGATGAAGAGAATTTGGTGAAAGAAGATGTCACATCTGGAAGATGGGTGGACATTGTCATTAAAAAGGTAATAGATTATGACAAAGAAACTGATCCTAAATTAAAATTGGACATTGTTGAAGCTTTCAACTCTGATTTAATGTTTGTGAAAACTGTTCGTTCAGAAATGTCAAGTAATTTTGAAACAGATTTTTCTGAAATGACAAACTTACAAACTAAGTTAAAAGAATTGCAAGATATTGAACTCGCTTTCAAAGCACAAGTTTTGGTTACTGAATAACTGGTCCAAGAAAAAGAAGAACTGGAAAATCTTTTATCAAAAGAAAAACATGTTATCCAGTCATGGCTTGAGACCAAGAAACCATATGATGCAGCACGTAACCAGTACCCCTCCCAAAAACGTGCATATCTGGGGGTGATGTTAATGCTGCTGCATTAATACCTGTTGTTGACCGACTGCCCGAAGTGTTAAAACCTAGCACTATCTATGATGAACCAACAACACCCAAAACTTGTATTATTCCTCCTGTTCAATTGTCTGAGGTTAAGACTGGAGCTCAACAGATGAATGCTCCAGTCAAGAAGGTTAACAAGAATAAACCTTTGCCTCAATTATCTTCTAAAGAACCCCAGGTTCAGAAAAAGAAGAATGTTGTTCCTCCACCTAAGCCAAAAGTACAGTCAACTGGAAAGGCTATGGTGTCATCTGAAGAAAATATTTTGTTAAGGCTGGAGAGTCAGTTTCAACTACTGGCTCGTCAAGTTCAAAGTTGTAATGCAAGAATTAACAATTTTGAGGGTACTTCATCTGGCCCTAAACAAAATACAAAACCTTTTTCCAAGAAAGAAAAATATCTAGCAACAAGTAAGGAGTAATGCAACTGCTCTGGAGCATGAATATTGGAAGAAGGTTAAGGGTCTGCCCAAGGCACCAGCCAGAAAATCCAAAGCTGCCAGAGATGCAGATTTTAGCACCTTCATTCCCTTGAACACAACTGAAAGGATAAACAAAGAAAAATTACAACAAGTTGCTGAACAGAGAAAAGTGTCCAGGGAAGTGGATGAAATGGTGAAAAGGGCTCAAATAAAAGAAAAGTATGAACATTTGTCACAATTTAGAGCTGATGTCCGATCAATACTAGGTGCTGAGATCCATCTGGCAGAAAATCATGACAACTTCTCTAAGTTCCATGTCAAACTCTTCAGAGAAGGGAACCTTACTGATGAAAGAAAAGACACTTCAATCAGGGCTTTTGGGTGGTCAGAATTAAGAGAGATTGGTCTTTCATTCAGGGGTAAAAATGTCTCCCAGGATGTTAAATACTTTATGAAGAGGATTGGCAAGGAATGGATGAGGAAGGAATTGATGGAGATGGAACTGGGCTTAAGGACTTCTCTTACTACGTCTTCATCTCCAAGTGTAAAGAGGAAGGCCACTGAAGAGCCAGCTGGGCATGCTGAAAAGAAAAAGGCATGACTCTGATATTGTACTTGTATTTATTTTATGTTGATAAAATTGTAACTTTCCTCCAGTTGATGTCTGTAAATTTAAGTTGCAATTCTCTTTTTTTTACAAGTACTTATCCAAATTAAGTCTAGAAATTAAAATGTACAAACTGGGAACACTAATGATCTATAAAGTGGCTCTCCAGAAATTCAAATTAGACTTAGTCAAACTTTTCAAGGATTTTTCAAGCACAAATTTGTATAGATAAAAGCTTGAAAATCCTTGCATAACTTTTAAACAAATAGGGGAATTTGTTAGGTCCAGATTTACTGGACTCGCTCTAGACGTGACTACTGGAGCCCTCTGAAGATTTGTCCAGAAATTATGTGAAGACCAGTAAACAACTTAGTTGTATAGAAATCTGGATTCCATCAGATTTGTTCACTGAAGTCGAAGACCGAAGTCTGAAGAAAGAAGTCTGACAAATAGCAGAGCTCACTAGAAGACTTACCAGATCTCCTGACTGAAGTCCTTGTCCGTGTTCTAGACCTTACAAGTCTGAACACTGATTACGAGGAATTGACTTTATGCCTTTACATACCTTTAACCGGACAATCCATTTGTCTTTTGTTAAAAGTCTTACACGCGTGTAAAGCTGGTTGGTTAATTGGAAGACAAGTCACTATCATGTGACTTTATTCTTGTACTTTAATCAATGCTTTTAAGGAATTAAAGTAATTTCCTTAAATGCATGTAACCATATTTGTACGGCAAAAAGAATATTATATTTATTCTTTTTGCCTATAAATACCAAGTTACTTCCTCGTCCAAATTACATATTTTTGCAATTTGGTGTCTTTGCTCAAAGACTCTCGATCTAAACAGTCATACTTCACAACTTTAAGTATTTCGATCAAAGAGTTTATTTAATAAAGATTAGACCACTTGTAATTCATAGGTTGTTTAGATACTTACTTTGTAATATCTTGTTTCGCAACAACCTTGTATTTTATTTAACATCAATAAATAAAATACACTTGAAATTTACATTGTGTCTCACCATTTACTTACTTGCTTATCTTCGTATTGCTTAAGTACGCATTACGTTATATATATTCTTGAATTTATATTTATCGTAATACTAGTCCAATCTAGTGCTTACTTGACGTTTTATACTAGTCCTATCTAGTGATTACTTGACTTGTTATTCTACACTTGTGGGAGCACACCTATTGACAAGAAAAAGAAAAAGGTTTCAAAACTGTCAGTTCCAGTGGTGTTTACTGAGAAACCCACTATTTTTGAAAGTGAAATCAATCGGATACCAGCTGGGATCCATCCTTGTGGATCCAGAGAAGCCATCAGTCGATGGGTTTGCAAACCTTTAAACTAATAATCAAGTGGATGTGCGGGGCGATCGAAAGAAATATATTTGGTATCTTGACAGCGCTGCTGGCAGGATAGTGACCGGATGTAAGACCCTGCTGGAGGAGTTCGAAGTTTCAGACGGACCCTCCATTACTTTTGGAAATGATGGTTCTGGAAAGACTAAGCGATACGGTGTTCTGAATAATGGTCAAGTCAAATTCAGACGAGTGGCTTATGTAAATGGGTTGAAATATAATCTCATTAGTGTGAGCCAGTTGTGTGATGATGGCTACCAGGTGTTATTTAACATCTCTCAAGGCATCGTATTTAATAAGGATTGGAAGGTAGTATTGATTGCTCCCAGAAAAGGGAATGTGTACGTAATGGATATGGAAAGCTCTCCTTCAGAGCAGTGTTTCTATACCAAGGCTGATGAAGACATAAACTGGCTATGGCATAAAAGGTTTTCCCATTTAAATTTCAAAAATATCAACAAGTTGTGCAGAAAACAACTTGCAAATGGGATACCTTCTGTCTCCTTCAAAAAGGAAAGGCCATGTCCAGGATGTGAGATGGGGAAGCATAAATGCACCAATTTCAAGACAAAACAAAATTTTAGCATATCTGAACCTCTTCATATGCTTCATATGGACCTCTTTGGTCCAGTGAATGTTCAGACTCGTGCTGGTAAGAAATATACCCTGGTAGTTGTTGATGAATACTCCAGATATTGTTGGGTAATATTTCTTAGGTCAAAGAATGAAACTGTTGCAGAAATCATCGCTCTTATCAAGCAAATTGAACTCAAATACAAGCGAAAAGTGTGTCAGTTAAGAAGTGATAATGGAATAGAATTCCAGAATGCAACTCTGGAGAAATTCTGCACTGACACTAGAGTTGAGAAAGAAAGAACAGAACGCTGATAGAAGATGCCAGGAGTATGCTTGCTGAATCTGGTCTTCCTAAAATGTACTGGGCTGAAGCAATTGCAACTGCTTGTCACACTCAAAATCACTCAATATATGTGAAGAGACACAAGAAGACATCCTATGAAATATTGAGAGATAGAAAACCAAATATTGGTTATTTTCACGTTTTTGGATGTCCAGTATACATCCTGAACGACTCCAGTCAGTTAGGCAAATTTGATGCCAAAGCTGATGAAGGATATTTCTTAGGATATTCAGCCATTCGCAAAGCCTTCAGAGTCTACAACAAAAGACTGGAAAAGGTCCAGGAGTCAATACATGTCACATTTGATGAGTCAAATGAAGCAATCAATAAAAGGCTACCCCTTAATTCTCCCCCAGAAAGTCCAATTATCTTTGGTGAATCTGATCCTATCAACTACAATAATGATTCATCTGAAGATGTTTCCAGTCATCCTGACTTGGAACCAGTGCAATTTGAAAAACCTTCCAGTAATACTTCATTCTATCCTTCAATAAGTTTCAAACTACCCTCTGAACTTGTTATTGGATCAGATGTTCGTACTACTCCTCCAGTATCAGATTCAATTGATTTTGAGCCAGTAATCCAAGAAATGCCTTTAAATGAAGAATTTCATGATGCAAATCGTGATCTTACAGAATCTGATGGAGATGCTGAAGTTGTCTGGCAAGATCCTACTCCAGATAATCAATTGAACCCTTGCACTGATATTGTTGTAAGAACCATTCCTAGTCAATACTCTAAGTGGACAAAAGCTCACCAATCAACCAGATTATCGGTGACTCCAGTAGAGGGGTTCAGACTAGAAGTGCCTCTAGTGAACAATGTTTATATGTCAGCTTCTTATCACTGATTGAACCGAAGAAGATTGACGAGGCAATGAATGACCCAAGCTGGGTGATAGCTATGCAAGAAGAGCTTCACCAGTTCGAACGAAATAAAGTTTGGAATCTGGTTCCTCCTCCAGTTGGCAAGAAAGAACCAATTGGATCCAGATGGGTCTTCAGGAATAAGGTTGATGAAGATGGTCATGTGATCAGAAATAAGGCCAGATTGGTGGCACAAGGGTACGTCCAGACAGACCTTGACTTTGAAGAATCATTTGCACCAGTAGCAAGGTTAGAAGCCATCAGAATGTTTTTAGCCTTTACTGCGCATCATAAGTTCAAGGTCTACCAGATGGACGTAAAAAGTGCATTTTTGAATGGAGAATTAGAAGAAGAAGTTTATGTCAAGCAATCTCCAGGCTTCATTGATGAAAAGCATCCACATTGGGTATATCGTATGGACAAGGCACTATATGGCCTCAGACAAGCCCCTCGAGCCTGGTATGATACTCTGACCAAACACTTATCAGAAAATGGTTTCAAAAGAGGTGCAATTGACAATACCTTATTTATTCTTCGTGAAAGAGGTAATCTTCTGTTGGTACAAGTTTATGTTGATGATATTATTTTTGGTTCTACTAATGAATCTTTGTGCAAGAAATTTTCAAAAATCATGTCTTCAAAATTTGAAATGAGTTTAATGGATGAATTAAAATTTTTTCTTGGACTCCAGATTAAACAAACCAGTGATGGTATTTTTATTAATCAAGAAAAATATGTTAGAGATATTTTAAGATAATTCGATATGAATTCTAAACCTTCAAAATCAATTCCAATTTCTGCACCTTTAACAATAGATTCAGACCCTGATGGGAAGCCAGTGAACACCACTGCCTATAGAGGCATGATTGGTTCACTAATGTATTTAACTGCCAGTAGACCAGATATAATGTTTGCAACATGTCTTTGTGCCAGATATCAGTCTAACCCAAAAGAATCTCATCTGGCGGTTGTAAAGCGCATTTTGAAGTACCTTAAGGGTACTCCCAGTTTGGGCCTTTGGTATCCCAAAGGCTCAGGCTTAGATTTAATGGGTTATTCAGATTCAGATCATGCAGGTTGTAAGATAGACAGGAAATCCACTACTGGTGGATGTCATTTCCTTGGTGGCAAACTGGTGAGCTGGACCAGTAAGAAGCAAACTTCAGTTTCTTTATCCACTGCTGAACCAGAATATGTATCTGCAGCCAGTTGTTGTGCTCAGATACTCTGGATGAAGCACCAGTTGCTTGATTATGGTATTAAGTATACAAAGACTCCTATCTTTTGTGACAATACCAGTGCCATTGCTATCTCAAACAATCCAGTCATCCATTCCAAGACGAAACACATTGATGTCAGGTATCATTTTATTCGCGATCATGTAATGAAAAATGATGTTGAAATCCACTTTATTTCCACTGATAAACTACTTGCTGACATATTTACAAAACCTTTGGATGAGAAAACTTTTCAAAATCTTGTCAGTGAGTTGAGAATATTGAACCCTTAATCTGGAACCTTGTTATGAACGCCTTTGTGACACTGGCAGGGTTCTTTGATTCCAGATTTATAAATCTATACCAGTAAAGCTATCGAACGCCTTTGTGATACTATCTTTGCACTGATAGATTTATGGATCACCATTCCAGGGGGAAAGACTCAAACAACATTTTTTTTTTATATATCTATGTTCAAAGGGAATTTATTAATTTATTTTCTCACTGAAAAAATTTTCTGAAAAATGTTTCTAGTACCTTGTAAATGTGTTCCTCTCATTAAAACTAGATAAGTTGATGTGCATGTTTGATGTGACTTCAGTTGCTTTGTAAATATGTCCCTCTCATTTGTTTATATTAGTTGATGTGCGTGTTTGAGGATTACCAGAATGGTCAAATCTAGGTACTTACTGGAGTGTCCCTCCAGTGTACCATTAATGCATGTTCTACTGGCCTAATCCACCAGTGAAACTGGAGTGTCCAGTCAACCTCCAGATGCATTAAAATGAGTCTTTATGTGTCAAATCATTTCTTTTTAAATACTTAAGGATAGTGCATGCCAACCTTACAAATTTTTCATCTGGACAGTTACTGTTCACCTTACGTGGCATGACTTTTTCAACTTAAATGATGGTTTTGTTACCTTGGGAAGACTATAAGTGCAAGTTGATAATTTTTGTGGGCTGTCAACCGTCATACATTTATGTGTGATGGAAAACATTAAATGCTGATGTCAAAATCGATCAAAATTGTTTTGAAATTTTTCAAAATTACCGCTTTGAATTCCATTTTCTCTTTCTTCTATAAATACTCACATTTACCTTCACTTTCAGTTTCATCTCGAAAATCATTTACTCCCATATCTTCAAATTCCTTCATTTATTTCCTTCTTCATTTACTCTCTAATCATCATCATCTCTCTTATTAAATTTCTGTTTTCAATCTTAAATTCCTTCACTTTCATTTTCATATATCTAAAATGGCTCCTAAACCATCTCCTGAAAATCTTCTAGCCGCAAATTATACTCCTGCTGATAATGTCAAGAAAGCAAATCATATATCTCTTTCTGCTGATGCCATCCGCATAAACATGAATAATTGGATGGCCAAACTCTCAACAAATCACACTGCAACTTCAATCTTTGGAAGGTTGAACGCCTTCTTCTTGAGTAGTCCACTCTATGGTGCCCTAACCCTAAATCCGGGTAAAATGTATCATGACTATCTTTGTGAATTCTGGTATACTGCTGTGTACGTGGAAAGTGATGAATCCATCCACTACACATTAAAACAAGGCACCAAACACTTCACCATTACTGTTGATTCCCTCAGAGATGCCCTGAGGATGAATTACTTCGATGAGAATGAAATGCCTATTGCGATTCCATCTGGAATCAATACCAGGGAGGTGTGAAGGTTGATGGGGCACACAGAAATAGTGGATGAGAATGGTCAGCTGCTCAAGAAGGGCACTGTATATATGAGCTGGCTGACAGATTGATGGAGATATTTCTTCACTCACCTTGTTGAGTGTTTGGGTGGCAGTTCTGGAGGTTTAGATCAGATAAACCAGACACAACTCCAGATTGCTGACTGCTTATGGCATGGGTACAGGGTGGACTTTGCCTAAATTTTCTTTAATGATCTGGTGGACAGATTGAGGGTCAAGAGCAGGAAGTCCTTCATTCCATTCATTCGATTTCTGTCCATCATATTCAGAAGGGCCTTGAAGAATGAGTACTCTGTAAATACAACTCATTTTTCAATGTGTGAATATCTGAGGGACCTCAACCAGTTGACCTCATCTCCTACTGAGGTCGACATTCCATCGGTGATGCTTTATCAATTTAGAATTCAAGAATATGCAAATGCATCATCACCTGATGAGGAGGTTGCTGGTGAGCCTCATAACAATGAGGAAATTGCTGATGTTGTTAGTGCTGAAAGGGTGCAACCTATTTCCCAGATCGCCCCAGATCTTCAGCAGCCTGGTGTCAATATTATTGAAATTCCACCTAATCCCACCAGGCCAAGGAATAGAACTTGTCGTCTTAGGAGAGACGGAGTTCTGGTATCATCCCTTCCAGAATCATCTCATCAAGATTCTGGAGAAATTGGTCAGGAAACTACCCCAGCAACCACTTCCCCATTACAAGTAGAAGGAAGTGGTGAAGAAGAAAAAGGGTCTGGATCACCTCTTGTCATTCCAGTAGCAACTGCTGAAAGTGGGGACATCATGGCTGCTGATGGGTCCCTAATTATTGAAGAGGTTGAGGGGGAACAAGTTAGGCAGGTTGAAAGAGATAATCTGGAGCTGGTGGCTCAGATTGATTTGAATGTTGGGGTGGAGAATGTACAAGTAGAGGACCAGGCAGGTGGAACCGGCCCAGATTGGGATATGGTTAATTCTTCACTGTCTGAGGATAATGACATTGATGTTAATATGAGTTTTCTGGGAGAAGAAGAAATTGATCGTACCATCCACTCTGTCTCCCAGTTAATTCTATCTGATATGCCTCCTCCACCCCCAGAAAATACACCAACACCTCTTCCAGAACAAATAACAACAACTTTTGAATCACCTTTTGCACCAGAAATTCAACATTCTGAACCACTAGCAGTCACCCAACAAATTGAAAATATCACAAGAGTGTTGCTAGTATCATCAATCACCAGAATCCCCAATCCTTCCAGTGGTCTCTCCTCTTTTTCTTCAACCGAGGTCCAAGGCCTTTTTGATAAATTGGCAGACCTGGAAAGATCACTTCAGGCTTCTTCTCAGGTTATTTCTGACTTCAAAACTCTAATTTCCAATAATCGTAAGTCAGAAATGAACATATTTGCTGGAAATGAGAAGATAGTCTTTGAGAAGCTGGATGAACTTGTCGTGGCAACAAATAGAAATTCTGAATCAATACAAGTTGCAGTCCAGGGAATCAAGGGGATGTGGTGAGAAGTGTTCAGACTGCCATTCAAACTGAAGTTGCTCAACCTCTGGCAAGTCTGACTGGTGATGTTCATAATTTGACCACCAGAATAAGTTCTCTGGAGAGCAGGCCAACCCTAGAGAAAAAGTCAGTGGTTAGCACCCTCAGTAATGAAGTTGTTAGAAAATTCAGAGGAGATATGTTGAAAGAAATCACTACGGAGGTGTCTGAAACACTCCTTAGAAATCTCCGTGATGGGTTGTTGCCTGAAGTAATGAAGATGATCAACACCCAGTTGCCTCGTCACTTTCCTCAAGATCTTGAAATAATTAAAAAGGAAGTGATGCAGTTGAGGAAAACTGTGAACAACATTGCTCCAGTGTCTGGTCGAACATTTGACTCTGCCGACAGACATAAGCTGGATCAGGTGTGGAATCATCTTGAATCTGGAGATGCTTCCAAGGGGGAAGGTTCTGGTTCTGGTACAGAGAAGGTTATTGATCTTAAGAAGAAGATCGAAGTCTGGAAGAAGGTTATTGGAGAAGATGTCACTGGTACTGAAGCCAGTGGACAAGTTGAGGAAGAGGCTGCTGGTACTGATGCCAGTGAGCCAGTATTTGAAGAGTTCCCAAACATCCCAACCACAATGAAAAGTCTCAAAAGAAAGAAAGTGGTGTTAATGTTGCTGCATTAATACCTGTTGTTAACCGACTGCCTGAAGTGTTAAAACCTAGCACTATCAATGATGAACCAACAACACCCAAAACTTGTATTATTCCTCCTGTTCAATTGTCTGAGGTTAAGACTGGAGCTCCACAGATGAATGCTCCAGTCAAGAAGGTTAAAAAGAATAAACCTTCGCCTCAATCATCTTCTAAAGAACCCAGGTTCAGAAAAAGAAGAATGTTGTTCCTCCACCTAAGCCAAAAGTACAGTCAACTAGAAAGGCTATGGTGTCATCTGAAGAAAATATTTTGTTAAGGCTGGAGAGTCAGTTTCAACTACTGGCTCGTCAAGTTCAAAGTTGTAATGCAAGAATTAACAACTTTGAGGGTACTTCATCTGGCCCTAAACAAAATACAAAACCTTTTTCCAAGAAAGAAAAATCGAGCGCCCAGAGAAGAGAAGAATTGAAAAATCTCTAGCAACAAGTAAGGAGTAATGCAACTGCTCTGGAGCATGAATATAGGAAGAAGGTTAAGGGTTTGCCCAAGGCACCAGCCAGAAAATCCAAAGCTGCCAGAGATGCAGATCTTAGCACCTTCATTCCCTTGAACACAACTGAAAGGATAAACAAAGAAAAATTTCAACAAGTTGCTGAACAGAGAAAAGTGTCCAGGGAAGTGGATGAAATGGTGAAAAGGGCTCAGACAAAAGAAAAGTGTAAGGTGCCCTATTGTTGCGTAGATCGTAATAAGATGCGATTCGTTATGTCAAGAGTGCGGAATCCTCTTGAGATAACTAGATTGCTATTGCCTTTGTTAATTAATAAGTAATTAATCAACCCAAGGAGATGCACAAGGCTTGTGGTTCGTGTAGAAGAACACACGAAGGAACAAATAACCTTAACTCGTAAATTCGTGAATATCTATCAAGAATTCGTAAATCATTAACCTAATTTCGTAGATTAGGTCTTGTATTTATACTAATTTATATTGGGTTGTGTGGGCTTCAGTCTTAATCGCGTAATTAGGCCCAAATAAACAATAAGTCAATTCACCTCGTGTTGACGTCAGCACGAGGGTAATTCTTCATGCTGATGACGTCAGCACGAGGGACGTGCCTTTGACTCTTTGTTTGACTTCGTTTGGCTCGTACATAACATCCAACCATCGTTTAAGTGTTCTACAACACTTATAAATCTTGATTCTATGTTCTTGTACCTGCAAAACAATATATAACACACAAGCACAATATAAAACATAAATAGATATAATATTGAAGTTCATACGTAATCATTAAATATCAACATAAGTTCTTATTTAAATGATTACACACAAGTTCCTAAAAACATAAACGATAATCAAATCTATGTTGCGATTGTCACAACGAATCTACATCTACAGACTCCCCCTTGACGATTGCAACTAGATCTCTTTAAAGTTGTCGAACTTAAACTTCAAAGTTATCCATTAAACAAAAGTCTGGTGCTATTTGCATGAATTATCTCTTGTAAACAACATGCGAGAATGTTGCGATAGCGCCTTTCCTCTACTCTCCAAAAATCCACTACTAAACAAGGTGTATCCAAAAGTCTTCTTTGATCACCTCTTGACAAATTGACAACCTGCATTGGATCATACATGCGTAGCAACATCTGTTTTTGTGAATCATCAACAAACACATGTGTTTCGCCTGACTTGATATCTATCTGCCAAAATGTCATCTCTGTCAGCATATCTTGATCCTATCTGATAGCGGGAACCTTCTTAACACATTTAATTCTTTTCTGAACAAACCAAAATGTGCCATCTGAATTCTTAATCTTCTTCAAAGGTGTTGGCTTTATCAACCTTTCTTCTGGCTTCAGACCTCTAGCACTGAAATACTTAATTCTTTCATCTCTGAATCTATTCCAGTAGAAATCTGCAAGTCCATTGCTCTGAAGATTAACGAACCAGTGTTTTCCCAAATCTATCATGTCAGAATCACTAAGAGAGTGGAAGTATCTTTGACTTATTGACATGTACTGGCAACCCTCCTTTCTCTTGATAATAAACAATTTAGTTCTGTGATCATAGAACCAACTTTGTATCACTGAGAAGTATTTGGGTGCATCCTTGTCTGAGACAAAGTCCCAAAACATTGATGGTTTATACGTATCACGTATTGTCAAACCAGTATGTCCTCTATAACCTGGAATTAGTCTATTAACAATAAACTCATGATCTTGCTGCACCGGAGGTATATTAAATCTTCCAATATCAACCTCTTGCGTAGAATCTATATTCCAAAATAGATCAAAAATATTATCATGTCCTTCATCAACTATATTTGCATATACAACAAATCTCAACCTTGCAGCATTCTTAGGTTCATCTGGACTATCTTTGATTGGATTGAGTTTGAGATGTTCTACTTCAGCTATTGGTTCAACTTGAATGACTTCATCTTCATTAAAGACACGATCAAAGTCATAAGGTGTCTCAAGCAACCTTCTTCTGTCAGCTTCTGAAGTAATGAACTCTCAATCTTCATCATCAATACTTTCTAGATCTTCTTCAGCATCAAGATCGTCCAATGCACCTATCCTTTGAAGCTTATCTGCAATTCAAACGATTTACATATACAAAGATAAAGAACATAAATCATAAGTCAAGACATAATAAATTAGTATAAATACATAAAAGAAATTAAAATAAATAATACTATATCATAAATATAATGTAACAATTACATTAATATTTATCTTATAACCTTTATCTATTTTAACTTACAACAATAATATTATATCATAAATATAATGTAACAATTACATTAATATTTATCTTATAATCTTTATCTATTTTAACTTACAACAATAATATTATATCATAAATATAATGTAACACATACATTCATATTTATCTTATAACTATTACAAAAACAAAAAATAAAAATCATTAGCACTAAGGTTCATAATCCGAATCTGAATCCGAATCTGACTCTGACTCTGAAGATGTATGAGTTAACCCTGACTGTTCTTTCATTTGATCCCTAAGTGATCCTGGATCATAATAATCATCATAATCCATAATCGCTGCTCTAGCTCTTATATGAGCTTGTGGATCATATCCCAATCTCTTTTCTAGTCTATGCACAATTAAAAGGGTGCAAATCTGACTCTGTAGAGGCATTGGTAGTAGAATCAGTCTTAGTTGACTCACTATCCTGAGTAATTTTTCCTTTGCTAAGATTTTCTTTTTCTATATGATTATGAGGATCATTCATTAGCTTTTCTCGAATCTCCCTTTCAATTCTATCAGAATTAGAATCGGAGTTACCTGAATTGGAATCTTCCCCATCATCATTGTTATCTGGATCATCAGGATCTGCATCTGGAGCGGTCATCATAGCTTTGCCTTTATCTTGTGTCCCAGAAGTACTAGCACCAGCTGTACCAGCAATCTCTGACTCTCTTTGTCTTGATGACTCCCCCTGAATATCTACAGTCTCTGTATCAATAGCATCACCAGCAACATCTTGATCTTGACCTTTATTCTCTGGCTCACTAACTAATTATTGTTGATTTGGATCTTGATCTCGATCTTGATCTTGATCTTCATGATCATCATCTCTTGTCTTCTTAGCAAGCTCATCATCCTTACAACCATCTTTATCTCCCCCTTGAGCCAAGAATTCGTCAAGTCTAGATCCAAGAGACTGAACAAGAGCTGTCATCAAGTGCATCTCTTCTTGATGATTGTCAGCTTGGAGCTGTAGCTTATTCTCCAAAGCTTGAACCCTCATCTCCAACATCTTCTTCTCAGAAAATAAACGACTCAGCTGCACTTGAACAGGAGCAACTGGACGTGACGTAGAAGCAACATCAGATGTAGAGGCCTGAGGTGGCATCGTAGCTTCAAACGAAGGCATACGAGCACTGGAAGTTCCTATGGGAGGCATCTGTGGTCTTTGCAAAGGAGCCAACAGACGTCCCATAGCAGTAGAAACAAGAACTGTTGCCTGAATAGGAGCAGACGAAGGCCTAGGAGCAACAAGTGTCGGCTCTGGCTCTTGACGAACTGTAGACTCCGGAGCAGTAGGAATCGTAACAGTTGTAGCCTCAGTGACAACTTGTGCGCGAGAACCAATTCCTTGAATGATAAACTTTGGTCTCGACCTTCTCCCCCCAACAGTAACACCAGCAGAAGGAGCAGACACAAAAGCAGGAATCTCAGAGACAGAAGCTCTTAAAGCAACAACCAATGGAGTATCACCAACAGTAGGTGCATGAGACCTCTCCATGGCTTCACTATATGCAGCAAACTCTCTATCAACTTTAGCTTGAGATCTTGCATGTCTTCTTCTTCGCTTTGGCAGTCTTTCTTCCTCTTCTTCATCTTCTGAATCCTCAACAACATTAACCGGGACTTCAGAAGGACCTAAATCAACATCAACTGGAGCAGAGGTAGAAGTAGAAACTCCAGTAGATGGTAGTACAAGATTTGCAGGATCATCAATATCCTCCATGAGAGAATCCATATCAAAATCATTCTCTAGATCACCAGCATACAGAAGAACATCATTTAGTCCCTCAAACTGATCAGCTCATTCTTCATGAGGATCTTCTTGAGCCTGATCATCACCACCACTAGCAGCAACGGGTTCTTCATCTTCCCAACCTTGTCTGGGTGCAACATAGTTAGGATTAAGCAAATGTTCGAACAGAGGTGGATTATCAACATGTATCGGAACATTTCCACCCGACAAGTGCTTCAAACTTTCAACAAATGCCTTATAAGTAAGACGACCTAAATTGAACGTAGGACCGTCAAATGGCAAATCTGCTGCAAAGTGACGAATTATGATCATCACAAACCTTGGAAACAGAAAGAATTTCTTGTCTGTACCAAATGACCTCAACTGCTTCTCCAAATTATCAAAAATGTACTGAGAGAAGCTATATGGCTTGTTCAGCACCAAGGCAACCATCTGAGAAGCATTCTGGATATTCATCTGGTCATAGCCTGTACTCCGATGACTAATGGCCCTCAACAAATAGTAAGCAAGAAGCTTCCATTTGCCACGAAGATGATTCCTGAAGTATGGGTGAGAAATAGCTCCAGTATACCCCATACGACATAGAGCACCGTCGCAGAAATCCTCAGAAAATTCAGTCGGACCTTGCTCTATCGCGACATCACCTAAGTGTAATATTGTCCGTAAGTCTCCAGCCGATAAAGAGAATGAACGTCCTCCAACAGTAGTGCGAATGTAAGTATGAGCACCCATCTGCACTGAACGGGCTGAGTTCCAAAACTCTCTAATGAGACTAATCACCAACGGAGGGTTCTCTGTCACAGCAAAATGAAAACGAGAACGTGCAAGAAACTGTAGGACACCATGAAACTCCAAAGTGCACCCCGCCTGCGTAGTGCTGAGATCGAGTGCAGCATTGTGCTCCTTGACGAACACACGAGCGTTGTTACCTTGTCCTGCCATACCTGCACAAAAACAGACAAAAATGACAAGAAAAACAAAGATTAGAATAAACAAAAATAAAAATTAGGGTTTTGGCTCGTCTGCTTCGTGATGACGTCATCACGAGGAGGATGTCCCTCGTCGTGACGTCAGCACGAGCCAAGCATGAAACCCGGAATCACGAAGTACAAAACATCTCCATATGATGTTAAAATCGATCAAAAACATCATCGTGGACTTGTTTATGGTTCGTGGATGCCTAGAAAACAAAATCAAAATGAAGTCGATGAACACGAAGTTGGTTCGTGTTCATCGTGTGAATAGTAACTGAAACACAAATCTCATTGATTAATCTTGATTTAACACTTGTTAACTTAAAGTTTTGTTAGATTTAACAATTTTAAACATCAATTAATGTAATTTTAAGTCCAATTTAAGTCCAAATCATCAAAAATCAAAGATCTAATTCGTGGTTCGTCCGAGTTACTGTTCACGCGAGGTAAAATAAAAAATCGGGCATTATAACGACCTAATCGTTAATTTGTATAGTCAAAACATCAATCAATCATCCTAGATTGGAATTAATGAATAGTAACAACCCATATATATATTCGAATCCACATGGGCCGGGCCGAACACGTAGTTCGTGGGCTTCGTGATGACGTCAGCGCGAGACATGCTGACGTCAGCATGAGGTGATTTCGAATTTCCAGATTTTAAACCACATAAGCTTCATTCCTTAGCCAAATTTCGCGAATTTTCCAAAAATTTAAACAAGGAAAAATTCCAAAAATTCCAGAAACATAAACCTGTAGATACTCGTTACAAAAAACTTGTATCTACTCGAATATGCTATCGTAAATCATCCGTACTAACTTGTCATCACAATAATGTATCAAATAAATCTTACATTATTATCTTGACATAAAATCGATCATTTCTTCATTGATGTTCAACTCAACAATGCAAAGCATTTTAATGTATAATGCATTACAAAATATCATATCAACGACCTATCACATTACATCTTAGGTTGTGATCTTGATAATAAAACTATAACCTATCATACTAAGTCTTAGGTTAATTACAAGGCAATCCATCCTTGTAACACAGTCTGTAGAAGCAATTTCTGATAGGCTTTTATTGTCCGTCACAATGCAATCCCAATAAGCAAGCGAAAACATTTTTGCCTTCAATCACAATCTGAAATGCTTGATGCCAACTATATTTAAAAATGAGTTTATTATCTGTAACCTGCACACTTAACAAACTTCATTAATGTACCAAAAGCTACTTTATTTATTTACAAGAAATTCTAAGTTTCTGCAGATTAGATCAGATTAGCATTTACATAAGTCTGCAAGTGAGAAATAATTCTCTTATTATTAGTTATGAACATGATTCAACCACGATTACCGGTATATTTGTCCTCTTAAACACTCGGTACTTCCAGTTTCCTTTGAGTAATGACACTTTCGACATACCCTGGCCAAGGACAGTCACCATGTAACCCGAGTAGCCTAATATGCCATTGAATAGTTTGCGAACTTTTGTGACCCACATTCAGATATACTTCCGTAATCGATACAAGCACTAAGATAACAAATATTCAATATATATTCAAAAACATCCTTAAACAAATCATGAGACACTTTTTAGATAACAGAATTTAATTACATTGTGATTTAACTTATTTGCATTTTATTATTTATAAGGAACCCGTGATTTTCTATGAGACCCATGTAGCGAACTTTCTGACAACCTATCCCAAGTTGGAAGATTTAGGTAGGCTAGGTATACAAAGACACCCCGAGGACATACTTGTCTGAATCTCAAAGACCACATTAGCCCATTAATTTTCATTCATTTCATTTGCATAAACAATATCACATTTAACTTTCATGCTCATGATTGGGAGAGGTTTTTGCCTATATATTGAACAAATCTTATAGTGATGCTAGATCTTTCACAAAATTTAAGGACCAGATCAATTTATTACTGAAAAGCAAACATTTTTAGCCATATATCTGAATATGTTTCCCACAAGAATATTGCATAATTTAAGTTCAGATTAAGGAAACCTTGCTACTTTGTGTCTACCAATATATCCCAAATTGTAATCACTGAACTAAGCAGTTATATTACGATTAAGCAGACTTAAAAGCTAAGTATCCTCACTTCTAATCATCTGACAGCATTAATTTAAATCTCTTCATATTTTTGTCATTTTCTCATTTTTCACATTTTTATGGTTTTTATGATACTAAGAACGCTTTTTGTATTTTTTATGACTCTAGCTATTTACAGACACAAACTTAGAAAATTAGTTCTTTGAGAGATTTAATATGAATCAGCATTCTTCATCCCATTGAGAAGAATTAACTTCTCAAATGCTTTGGTATACAGATCAGCTAAATTATCATCGGTTATAACCTTTTCCAAATGAATTAACTTCTTTTGGGCACAATCACGCAAGAAATGATGTCTAATATCAATATGCTTGGTGACCTTATGCATGACAGGGTTATTTGTAATGTCTATAGCTAACTTATTGTCTATTCTAATAGGAGTCCAAGAAAATCCATACCATAGTCACGAAGTTGTTGCTGAATCCACAATACCTGGGAACAACAGCTACCAGCAGCCATATACTCTGCCTCACATGAAGACTGAGCAACACATGTCTGCTTCTTGCATTGCCACGATACTAATCTTCCTCCTAACAACTGACAACCTCCAGTCGTAGACTTTCTGTCATTGTTACAACCGCCAAAGTCCGAATCAGTATATGCACCAAAATCAAATGTTCCTCCCATTGGATACCATAGACCAAGCCCTTGGTTTCCCTTAAGATAACATAGAATACGCTTTGCTGCAGTCAAATGTGACTCTTTCGGACTAGCTTGAAATCTAGCGCAAAGACAAACAACGAACATGATATCTAGACGCGAAGCAGTCAGATACATCAATGAGCCAATAATAGCACGATAATAAGTTGCATCCACAAGTTCATCTTTCAGATCAAGAACTCCTAAACCATGATTTTGCTGAATAGGAGTACCATATGTCTTGGACTCTAGCATTTGAAACCTCTCCAAGATGTCATCGACATACTTAGACTGGTGAATAAAAAATCCATCTTTCCTTTGATCGACTTGTAGTCCGAGGAAAAATTGTAGTTCCTCCATAGCACTCATTTCAAACACATTTTTCATGCTCATCTCAAACTCTTTGCACATCTTTATATTAGATGAACCAAAAATGATATCATCCACGTAAACTTGTACAATTAGATAATCTCGCTTCTTCCACTTGATAAACAATGTCTATCGATCCTCTTGTAAATCCATTTGTCAACAAATGCGTCGACAATTTTTCATACCACACTCTGGGTGCTTGTTGTAATCCATAAAGAGCTTTATCCAAACGATATGCTCTTCTTGGATAATTCGGATCTTCAAACCCCGGTGGTTGGTAAACATACACTTCTTCTTTGACTTCACCGTATAAGAAGGCACTCTTAACGTCTAACTGATACACCTTTATACCTTTGAAACTTGCATAGGCTAAAAATAACCTTATAGCTTCAATCCTAGCAACTGGTGCAAAAGTTTCGTTATAGTCATATCCTTCTCGTTGTGCAAACCCCTGAACAACCAAACGTGCTTTATTTCTAGTAACGATCCCTTTGTCATCTCGTTTGCATTTATATACCCAACGAGTTCCAATCGGTTCTTTACCTCTAGGCACATCTACTAACTCCCAAACTCCAACTTTTTCAAATTGAGCTAATTCTTCTTGCATAGCTTCAACCCAACATGGATCTTGAAGTGCTGCCTTAACATTCTTAGGTTCTACTTGTGAAATGAAACCAGAATATAAACACTCAGTTATCAATCCAGTGTCTTTCACTTCACAAAACAAACTAGTCAGATCCTTATTCAACTGATTTCTAGTTTGAACAGGTTCTGTAGCATTACCAAGAATATTTTCAACTGGGTGATCCTTATTAATTCGATATTGAGGAACCGAATCAAGATTCAAACTTTCTCCTAAATTTGTTCTAATCTGAAACTCAGGAGAGCTGAAATCATCTTCCGATTCTTTAGAAATAGGATCATCATCAGGTAGTGTAACCTTCGATGGAGTAGGTGGTGTAGTGTTTGCGAGTTCATTATTGTCTGAATCTGATGTCTTATCTTTGTCCTTAGCACTTTCATCAATATCAGTAGTAGACTGAACGTTGGTTGGAGTAGTATCGACATTTCGAGTAAGCGGAGATATAGGAGTATTATCCATGTGATCTTTTAAAATAATCACATCATCAACTGTTTCAGGATCTGAATAAGAATCATGACCATGTAGTGAACTAAATACACTATCATAATCGAAGTTTTTGCCACTTCCAGAATGTATAGCGGGCTTATGACTGACAATCTTGACATTTGTTCCCAAATCAACTTTGCCGGTCTGTTTGTTGTAAACCCGTCGAATTGATGTTCCCGATTTATAACCCATGAGAAATCCCTCTTCAACCTTTGAATCAAACTTTGACTGAGGTAGATACTTCAAGAAAGTACACGGTACACCAAATGGTTCAACATTCTGTAAATTCGGTTTCTTCTTATGTAGAAGCTCACAACATGTCTTATTGTGACGCTTAACTACAGTAACCCTATTTAAAATATGACAAGTTGTATTCACCGCTTCCGCCCAAAACATAGTAGAAGCCCTGAATCTACAAGCATAGTTCTGGCTGTCTCGATTAGAGTCTTATTCTTCCTTTCACCAACTCCATTCTATTTTGGTTCATACGGAGAACTGTATTGATGTTGGATTCCCATTGACAAACAAAAGACATCCATCAAATTATTCTTGAATTCAGTTCCGTTGTCGAACCTGATTCTCTTAACACGAACTACATAAATGTTTTCAGTTTTGACAAAGAAATTTATCAAAATCTGCGGAGTTTCATCTTTCGATTTAAGAAAGAATACCCATGAGAATCTCGAGTAATCATCAGTAACCACCAAACAGTAATACATCCCACCGATACTTCTTACATTTACTAGACCAAATAAACCCATGTGAAGTAACTCGAAAGGATTGGCAATAGAATTTTCTTATTTCGGTTTATGTGCAGACTTTTGCTGTTTACCTTTCAGACAAGGTACACATTTGTCTTCCATTCCAAACCGTTTCATGGGAACGCCGTCAACCAAACCATGTTTGACAATGTCATTCATCTTTCGGAAATTGATATGTCCCATTCTTCTATGCCATAGTAACGATTCAGATTCGTTTGCTTTTGATAACAAGCAAACAGACTCCTCTGGATTATCAACACCTAACACAAGGCCATAGATGTCTCTCTTCCTAGGAGCTTTCAGCAGGATCCAATCTTTAGGAATAACATATCCTGGTTTCAATAAAAGTGTTTCTTTCTCATTAAAATGGACAGTGTTACCCATGTCACAAATCTGAGAAACACTTAATAAATTATGTGATAACTGTTCCACATAATTGACTTTCTCCAGCGTAATCTTCCCATTGACAACATCACCTTGGCCCGAGATGTAGCCGCCCTTGGGACCTGCGAAACTAACAAACGACCCATTTACATCTTCATAATTGGACAAAATGTTCTTGTCCCGTGTCATGTGCCGAGAGCATCCACTGTCAACATACCAAAGACTAATAGGCTTCCTTGGTTCTCCCTGCACATTAGACGATAAGATGGTTAGTTTCTGAAGGGAACCCAAACCTTTTGAGGTTTAGGTTTGCCGAATTCATCTCTAATAATTAATTAGGTCCAATATCCATCGCTCTTTAATGGAGCCTTGGATGAAGATGGTGTCACAGACTGTTTCTTAGGTGAAGTGAAACGAGTCTTAGGAGATGAATTCCTTGGTGAGTGAGTACCAAATCTAGGTTGACTTCCTAATCGATCATAGAATTTAGACGAACTATTAATTCTAACAGGAGGAGATCGATTTTGTTGAGCCATCTTCCTAGGTGAATTACTCCTTTGAGGTGTACGAGAACGACTCGGACTTACACTACTAGAAGTAGTATTCTGTGAAGGTCCCTGTCGTTTTGGAGTCTTAGATCTACTAACAATAGACTCTCCATATGACACATTTCTAAGTAACTTAACATAATTCTGTGCATTTTTATTATCAGGATGTCTTTTTGCATACTCCTCATAATAATCCTTTTTATATGCACTCATAAATTTTGGTGCAGTTACTTGTTCAACTAGTTTACCCTTCCCTTTAGGATTAGGAATATCACTAACATCCTTTGACTTGACTTGACTGTCATTCTTAGGATTCTTGACCTTCCTATTTGGACATTCAATAGCTATATGGCCTTTCTCATGACAAGTATAGTATTTCTTTACTTGTTGTTTTCTAGATTGACCATTTTCTATTTCAGGGATTGGTATACCATACTCCTTCATTTCATTTATGGTATCAAGCGTCTGTATTGCTTATCCATATTTGTTATTGGTTTAAAAGGAGCATAATGTCTATCCTTATATGGAATTTGTTCAGCTAACCATTCTTCTTTATTTTCCACACACCAAACTTTATTAATTCTTGATTTCGGTTCAATCCTATTTATAGATACTTCTTTATCATAAAAAACTGATCACAGTCTTTCAATGTGTAGTATACTACTTCAATGTGTAGTCTTTCAATGGTATCAAGCTGCCATTGTAGATCCATTTCTTCTATATCATCAGGATCTATTTGATTGTAATCCTCATCAATTACTGTAGGATCAGTAACCTTTCCCTCAATAAATGCTTCATGAGCATTACAAAAGGCTGAGTAAATACTCATTCTTCCTTCTGCAGAACTCATACTCATTGGCATAGAATGGAAAGATTGTACATTGCTCTTAACATTTGAATTTGTATTGTCATAAGCAACATATCCAGCAATACCATCAGCATCTACTATTGGTGTAGCTTCTGCACCACTTAGAAATGCATTATTTCCTGAGCTGGAACTTGCTAAATGAACAGACTTAGCATGATATAAGGATGGATCTTGTGTAAAATCCGAGTGAGTGTCTTTAATCCTTCTCTTCATGTCTCTGTTCTTCAGCTTGGAGACTACCTTCTCAAAATCCCATGTACTCTATTCCTGATCATCTTGAAGTTGATGAACATAATCAGTCCAAGTTTTAGGCAGTGAATCCAGAAACTTATCAACTAGCTCAGTTTGAGGATAAACAACTTCAAAGTATGACAACTCAGTGGTCAGATGACTGAATCGAATAATAATCTCGTCAAGAGATTCCCCTTTCAGTCCATTAAAGGCTTTATACTGACGCTTGAGAAGCTTGATACGGTTTTTCTTCAAGGTTACATCGCCCTCACAATATCTTTCGAGAGCATCCCATAAATCCTTTGAAGTAGTGTACTTTTTAAACAGATGTACACTATCTTGAGGCAAGGCCATAGTAAGAATAGACAATGCCTTTCCCTCAACAGCGTATCTTTTACGTTCTTCAATAGGCATATCAGCATAAGTATACCTACTGATCACTCCGTTCTTCTCATATGAAGGCCAATCAAAACCTTGAGTTATTACTAGCTACATTTCCATGTCAGTGAGATGAATGTAGTCTTCAAAACGTCTCTTCCACATCCAATAATTTTCCATACGGAAAAGCTTTGGAGGTGTATTACCCCGACCAACCTCATGATCGTGCATGATCATCTGGCTGATAAGTAAGGCATCGAGTGAGTTTGTGGCAGCTGGTAAGGTCGTCATTTCGAATCTTTTGAATTCAAGTAAAACGAAAAAACTACTTAATGTATATCACGAAGGACACGTGGCACGAAGTTCGTATAGCACGAAGGACATGTGGCACGAAGTTCGTCTAGCATGAAGTACAATACACAAGTCACGACCTAAGTCACGAAGAGTAGTTCAGGCTGACGTGGGACGAAGTGGATACGAAGTCTGCTGGGTGACATAAGCACGAACACAAAGTTCACTTCATGCTGACGTATGCACGAAGTAACACGAAGAAGAGCACGAACTTGATCAAAAAAACACGAATTTCGAATTGATTTTGCAACAATAGAGAATCAAACAATCTTAAACCTTCTGGTAATCAACCTTAGGGCTCTGATGCAATTTGTAAGGTGCCCTATTGTTGCATGGATCGTAATAAGATGCGATTCATTATGTCAAGAGTGCGGAATCCTCTTGAGATAACTAGATTGCTATTGCCTTTTGTTAATTAATAAGTAATTAAGCAACCCAAGGAGATGCACAAGGCTTGTGGTGGTGTAGAAGAATACACGAAGGAACAAATAACCTTAACTCGTAAATTCGTGAATATCTATCAAGAATTCGTAAATCATTAACCTAATTTGGTAGATTAGGTCTTGTATTTATACTAATTCATATTGGGTTGTGTGGGCTTCGGCCTTAATCGCGTAATTAGGCCCGCATTAACCATAAGTCAATTCACCTCGTGCTGACGTCAGCACGAGGGTAATCCTTCATGCTGATGACGTCAGCACGAGGGACGTGCCTTTGACTCTTTGTTTGACTTCGTTTGGCTCGTACATAACATCCAATCATCGTTTAAGTGTTCTACAACACTTATAAACCTTGATTCTATGTTCTTGTACCTGCAAAATAATATATAACACACAAGCACAATATAAAACATAAACAGATATAATATTGAAGTTCATACGTAATCATTAAATGTCAACATAAGTTCTTATTTAAATGATTACACACAAGTTCCTAAAAACATAAACAATAATCAAATCTATGTTGCGATTGTCACAACGAATCTGCATCTACAAAAAGTATGAACATTTGTCACAATTTAGAGCTGTTGTCCGATCAATAGTGGGTGCTGAGATCCATCTGGCAGAAAATTATGACAACTTCTCTAAGTTCCATGTCAAACTCTTCAGAGAAGGGAACTTTACTGATGAAAGAAAAGACACTTCAATCAGGGCTTTTGGGTGGTCAGAATTAAGAGAGATTGGTCTTTCATTCAGAGGTAAAGATGTCTCCCAGGATGTTAAATACTTTATGAAGAGGATTGGCAAGGAATAGATGAGGAAGGAATTGATGGAGATGGAACTGGGCTTAAGGACTTCTCTTACTACGTCTTCATCTCCAGGTGTAAAGAGGAAGGCCACTGAAGAGCCAGCTGGGCATGCTGAAAAGAAAAAGGCCTGACTCTGATATTGTACTTGTATTTATTTTATGTTGATAAAATTGTAACTTTCCTCCAGTTGATATCTGTAAATTTAAGTTGCAATTCTCTTTTTTTTACAATGTACAAATCTGGATTCCACCAATGATCTATAAAGTGGCTCTCCAGAAATTCAAATTAGACTTAGTCAAACTTTTCAAGGATTCTTCAAACACAAATTTGTATAGATAAAAGCTTGAAAATCCTTGCATAATTTCTAAACAAATAGGGGGAATTTGTTAGCTCCAGATTTACTGGACTCGCTCCAGACGTGACTACTGGAGCCCTCTAAAGATTTGTCCAGAAATTATGTGAAGACCAGTGAACAACTTACTTGTATAGAAATCTGGATTCCACCAGATTTGTTCACTGGACTTCACTCCAGTCAAGATCCTTCCACTGAAGAACATTCTTACTGAAGTCGAAGACTGAGGTCTGAAGAAAAAAGTCTGACAAATAGCGGAGCTCATTAGAAGACTTACCAGATCTCCTGACTGGAGTCCTTGTCAGTGTTCTAGACCTTACAAGTCTGAACACTGATTACGAGGAATTGACTTTATGCCTTTACATGCCTTTAACCGGACAATCCATTTGTCTTTTGTTAAAAGTCTTACACGCATGTAAAGGTAGTTGGTTAATTAGAAGACAAGTCACTATCATGTGACTTTATTCTTGTACTTTAATCAATGCTTTTAAGGAATTAAAGTAATTTCCTTAAATGCATGTAACCATATTTGTACGGCAAAAAGAATATTCTATTTATTCTTTTTGCCTATAAATACCAAGTCACTTCCTCGTCCAAATTACATACTTTTGCAATTTGATGTCTTTGCTCAAATACTCTCGATCTAAACAGTCATACTTCACAACTTTAAGTATTTCGATCAAAGAGTTTATTTAGCAAAGATTAGATCACTTGTAATTCATAGGTTGTTTAGATACTTACTTTGTAATATGTTGTTCCGCAACAACCTTGTATTTTATTTAACATCAATAAATAAAATACACTTGAAAATTACATTGTGTCTCACCATTTACTTGCTTATCTTCATATTGCTTAAGTACGTATTACGTTATATATATTCTTGCATTTATATTTATCGTAATACTAGTCCAATCTAGTGCTTACTTGACGTTTTATACTAGTCCTATCTAGTGATTACTTGACTTGTTATTCTACACTTGTGGGTTAAACCATCAAGTGAGGGACTTTACATGCCCTCATTGAAAATCTAAAGACTCATACTTAAATCTGTGACCTGAGCAAAACAATACTGAGCAAAACAATACTAAAAACAGGAAAACTTGAAATCAGTCTAATTGTTCTATCTGTGAAATTTTGAATGCATCTGTTCAAACTGATATTGAAGTTGTAAATGTTTCTCTGCAAACTGAATGTGCTTAAAATGAATGTGATGTTGGTTCTATTGATCCAAATGATATCTATTTTGATACATCAATTCCTAAGTTTTCTGAGGACACTCAAACTTATTTAATGAATTTAATGATGTGGTCAAAAAGTTTGAAAATGAAAAGGATCGACGGATAAAAGTGGTTGAGGAACTCAACAAAGTCAAAGTGGAATTAACTTTGACAAGCTTGAAACTTCAATCATTTTTGGACAAAGAAAAAGCATCAAAATCATTTAAACAAAGTTCAACTCCGACAGAGTTGACTAAAACAAGTGTGAAATTGGAAACAAAATCTCAGCAATTCAATGATTTTATGGATAGAAATCATAAATTTAATCCTGCTTTTGAAAAACTCTTTGAGAAAAAGGAAAACAAACCTACTTTTGCTGAGATAAGGAATCCAAAACCATACTCGTCATTCAACATGCATCACTAGAAGATTTTCAGATTGGATTTGAGTTGGTGAAGAGCAAGATTAATGTCCCGTATCCAGATGAAAGTCTTTATACAAAAGACATTGAAAGATTGAACATTGGTCATGTTCTCGAAAAACCAACACTTGGTGTAGTATTTCTTAACAGCAGGAAGAAGAAGATAAAGACGTGTGACCTTGCTTTTTACTCCGATGGAACCATTGAATTCTGCAAAAATGTGCTATTTTGCTTATCTGAATATGAAGAGTCAGATCAGAAGAAAGCTCTACACGATAAAGTAATCAGCAAGATTGATAAAAGGCTGGGTTTCAGAAAGAGTATTAGAATGTTAAAGGAAGCGAAGAATGTTAAGAAATCCAAGTACATCGAGAGGAGGAGAAGAGGATACTGGATCAAGTATGAACCTAGTAATGTTTTGGGACCACACAACATTCCTCCTAGAAACTATGAAGCAAACATGGTGGTTCTTGATGATAAACCTGAAGGTGAAAACTGGTTCTGGCATACACATGAGAAAAGACCAAGCAATCGAGCTTAAAGACTTTTGAATCTGGGATACATTTTTGACAAATCACTACTAAGGGGGAGATTGTTAGAAATATAACTTCTAGTTGTTGATTTGTATGTTTATAATGTTTTGTACTTATTTTGTAATTCTCTTAAGTATGGAAGGGGGTCTAGTGTAAATTGTATAGGAAGTATATAAAGCCCCCTCCAAAGCTTTGAATTGTAACTTTTGATCACATTTCATGCTATCCAATCTTTCCACTCTCTCACATTTCTCTCTCGGCGCATACACACACTAACACACACATAACCTCCATTAACACACACTAAAACTCATAGAAAAGCTTAATTACATACTTTACAACCTTACGGAGCATAAAGTTACAAAATCAATCACAGTGACTTTTGGATCTATATCACTCCAACCAATCTTGTAATAGTCATGCTTAATACTGTCCTTGCGATACGCCTTACAGGGCATAAAGTTACAAAATCAATCACAGTGATTTTAAAATCAAAATTACTCCAATCAATCTTATAATAGTCATGCTTGGTCCGGCAGATGCAATATACCCTACTGAGCATGAAATTTAAAAGTCAATCATAGTAATCTTTAGGAGTAAAGTTACTCTAATCAACCTTAGAATATCCATACTTAGTCAGTTACATGCAATAGGTTCTAGAAGAAGCAATTACTACTGAAGAGATCGGATATAGCAAATGAGTAAACTTAAATGCCATATTTGATATTCATTTCTCTTGCAATAACGACTCCCCCTTTAACCATTATTTTATTTTTGTGTTGCATTTTTTGATTTTCCACATTGAGAAGGTTCAAAAAGGAACAATTACTACTGAAGAGATCGGATACAGCAAATGAATAAACTTAAATGCCATATTGAATAGTCATTTCTCTTGTAGTAACGACTCTCCCTTTAATCATTATTCTATTTTTGTATTGCATTTTCTGAATATAGGTCGGTTCTTGAGAGAGAAAAACTAAGGGCTTCTCATTCCAGTTAACTGGACTAGAAACTCAAAACGTGATCGATCAAAGACCTTAGTGTAACCATCATAAGTGAATCACCATTGCATATTCATCATACGATAACATCTATTAACTTATGTTATCACAAATGATTTATTAATGAGCATAAAATAAAGTAATACTTTATATATACTCATTTTTTTCAAAAACGTTCCTTTATAAATAAATTATAAATCAACATTCATGAGACTTGCACTATGATTTACAATGAAGAAAATACAAAAGAAGTACGATAACCAACTATGTTATCTCAAAAGGTGTGCCCAGAACTCAGACACCGATCACCGAAATAGCATGGTCCTCCTTGACTGTTTCTCTGCACGAAAGATAATCGCCTAGTTGCGAAACGGTACCTAAGCCTCAATAGACTTGAATTTATCGTATTTATCTTTCACATAGACATTCGTACAATATCCATCACCCTCAGTGGAAGTCCTGGATTTTGAAGTCTGTCTCTTGTTTCTTGGCACCCTCTTAGGAGGTAACTCAATCTTTCTCCTGGGACTATGCTTTTGAAACATTGAGGAATGACCAGTCTTAACCGTTCTTGTGAAACGATCATAAAAGCATGTATCATCTTCACCAACACGATTAAAGACTTCTCATTTTGGAGTGGAATTCCTCTTTTGAGTCTTGTTATGAGCTTGGCCACCATTTGAAGGTTTCGTTGTAGATACACTTCTTGGCTTTCCATGCTCCTTAGCAACATTACTTGAGGTATTTCTAGAAGTATGATCTTCAAAGTATTTCTTCTTATAATCCCTTGTAAATGTTGGATTTGAAGTACTAATTCGACTATTTCGAGGTGAACCACTCCGTTCGGGTGAGTCACTTTGAGAAAGCTTTTTAGGTGAAACACTCGTTGACCTATCTTCAACATGTTTACCTTTATTATTTCTCAACTGAACATCCACATCTTCGACATATCTGTCACTTGAATAATTAGAATGTCTTGATCTACTTGATTTACCCTTCTGAGGACATATACTTGCCACATGTCCCTTTTCCCGGCAAGTGAAGCAAGAGATTCTATTAATATTTTTCATTCTCTGCCTTTTACCCTTAACATGGTAAGGTGGATTCCTATCTTGCTCAGTCAAGGTATGAGAACTTTGATCTTTAGATGTCATCCCTTGTAGCTTCAATTTTGCAGACTGCTCAGGAGCAACTTCTGATTGAGTAGTTAGATAAGTTCTTTGATGGTAGTTGGATAACTTCAATTTTGAGGACTTTTGATGGTATTCTTTGATGTCATATAATCCTTCTCTCTTTCATTAAGTCTAATCTTGTCTGAGAGTTCCTTTTCTCTTCTAGTCAAGATGTTCACTTGCTGTCTTAAGAGTGATTTTTCTTCTTGATCCTCATCTATCCTCTTTTGTAAATCATCAATCCTTGGATATAACTCACATGAAGTTTTAGATATTTTAAGATTATCTTTACAAACATCAATTAATGAATGCAAAGAGAAATATATTCGTTGCTCAGGAGCATGCAAATCTATCATAAAGGTAACTAGATCCTTTACTCCCAAGTTTTCTGGAATCTTTACATTTTGAACCTTTGAAGTTTCTTCCTTTGAACAGTTATCACCATCTTTTATACTTGATGCATCAACATTTGAAGGTGATTTTTCAACTAAGGTGAAGGGAACATTTTCATCAGTAGGGTTTGTTGATTCTTGAGAGGATGTTTCATCCGAATGAACATTATAGCTTCTTGAATCAACTTCAGCAAGACAAGCATCATCTTCTTCATTGACATTTAAACTCCAGTCATACGATTTGTCTTGTTGTTGAATCACCAAAGCTCTTGAGTCACTTTGACTAACTAAGCTTTGGTTTCCACTAGACCCATCATTATATGACTTTTGTCTTGAGATGTTTGAAGATGAATGTACTATCCCACCTTGATTGACGTTCTAACGAGTCACAAGATAGGTCCAAAGGATCAATTTTCTCATAGTCCTCATCTATAAGGCTAGGGTCTTGAACCTTTCCTTGGACAAACTATTCATATGATGTCACAAATGACACAAGAACGGATAAGTGACTTTCCGCACATTTGACACTTATAGGCACGGTGGAACTAGTACTGGAGGTAGGATATTCACGGTTGTAACACCCCGCTAAAGCAGAATATACGGGATGCACAAATAAGCACAATCGCACACAGTACAAGTTCCAACACAGCCATTACATTAAAAGAGAACAAAAGTACGAAAGTTATTACAGAACATATAATGTACTCAGAATAGTCAATAAACAAAAGACAGAACAATTGTCTTTTAGAATCACGTCTTGAACAGAACTAGCAAGGAAAGTCTTCACAGCTCCTGAACTTGTACGCTCGAACAATCGCCAAATGAGATGAGCTTAAAGAGGAAGACTCCTATGCTAAAGATCTATAAGCCTAGCCTGAAAAGCATGTAAGTTAAAAAGGCCAACTACTAAAGTAGTTGGTGAGATTCACATAATGTACGTTTAGTTTACATATAAGTATATATGTATAATAAGAACAGGATCACACGAACAAGATCATAAGTTTTGTACGTTGAACCAAAATACTTTGTATTAACAAGAACTAGATCAAGATCTGCATGTTGAACATAAGTACTTTAATATAATAAGAACTAGGTCAAGATCTGCATGTTGAACATAAGTACTTTAATATAATAAGAACTAGGTCAAGATCTGCACGTTGAAGATAAGTACTTTATCATAGAATGAACAGAACAAGAACATAAGTTTTGTACGTTGAACCAAAGTACTTTGTATTAATAAGAACTAGATCAAGATCTGCATGTTGAACATAAGTACTTTAATATAATAAGAACTAGGTCAAGATCTGCATGTTGAACATAAGTACTTTAATATAATAAGAACTAGGTCAAGATCTGCACGTTGAAGATAAGTACTTTATCATAGAATGAACAGAACAAGAACATATAATGAACTTTAGATATAAGTGGTCACTGCTAATCCGATTGGCCAAAACTGAACTGTAATGCAATGATGTGCTCATATAGCTCAAGTATGTCAAATAAGGTCTAGATCAGAACAAAAACAAGTACAAGAACAAGTAATATGCATCCTCCAGAACTGCGGAGAATGAGGGTGGGCCTACCCTAAACAGCGCTGTCCATAATTACCTACGGTTCATTCCCTGAACTGTGGGATATGAATTGATAGCAATGAACAAGAACTAAACAAGTACATGTACGAACTAGAACATAATGAAGATCAAATACAGTAGTATAAATGTATTTAAGATCCTGCCCATTCAAGACTTAAATACTCCTTAAACAGTTTAAGAATCATATCATAAGTAGTTCAAGATCAAGATCATAATATAGTACGTAAGATAGTTCAAGAACATAAGTACTAGTACAAAATAGTTTTCATGCTTTTCATTCCCCGATAAAGAACTTTGAACAAAATGTACGAAAGGGGGATTAGTGAACTCACAGTGATCTGGTACAAGCACAGTAGTAATAGCGCAGAGAACAAGCACAGTTATATCTATCACAATCCAAGCACGTCTTGATGGAAGCCTAAGTACATATCATTGATCATAAAGAAGTACATATATTAGTTCTTGTGTTTAATTAATCACTGAAATGCCCTTGATGAACTGATGATTTGGTCCTTTGAAGATCTTTGAACGTTTTGACTCAAAAGGGTCTAAATGAACTTTAAGTACATGAACTGGACTCGAACTGAACTTCTTAGAACTCGCACATAAGTACTTATCGTGCTAATGAGTTGAACGTGTCTTGAATAATGAACTTTAGCCTTAAGAACTCTATTTAGTTATTCATTGAACTCGTACTTTAATAATTAAGATAGAACATGTCCTTATTGTACTCAATTAGGGTTTGCACAATGTACGTTGTTTTAGATCGATTCATGAACTAGCTTTGATCTTAATAAGTAGCCTTTGATGTGATTGATCGAGTGATAATGATGTTATGAATTGGTTTGGTGATCAAGGATCAAGTGTGGTATGTTATAGAACAAGTTCGTCTAGGATTTGGCTCAAGGTCGTCTTAGCTCCCATGTTCAAGATCGTTCTATGGTTTTTGGAGTTCAAGATCGTCCCACTGGACAAAGAGCAAGATCTTCCCACTGGACAAAGAGCAAGATCGTCCCATTGTTTCTGGTGCAAGATCGTCCTAGCCATTGAGGTACAAGGTCGTCCTAGGAGCTAGGAGTTCAAGATCGTTTTAGGTTAGGCTTAATCAAGATCGTTTCAAGTTCCATGGTTCAAGATCGTCTCAATGACCAATGCTCAAGATCGTTTTAAGTATACAAGACTTCAAGATCGTTTTAGGTATACAAAGCTTCAAGATCGTCCCAATTTTACAAGTAGAAGAACAAGAACAAGACCATTACTAGATCGAGGACGTGTGTTTGAGCTAAACCGAACCAAAGGATCAGTTACCCAGTAAACGTACCAACAACATCACAACACTACACAAGATCGAACAAGCAAGTATGAGGAACCAAAGGGGGCTGCCTAGGACGATCTTGGGACAGGATCGTCCCATTTCAAGATCGTTTTACACTCCAGACGAGCTGAACAAGAACATTTCATAGTACGAAGATCTAGATCGATTTCGGGACTTGTTAGAACATAGCACTAGTACATATATACGTAATAACACCAACCAATAACACTTTTAACGATTTTAAGACCATCTATAACATGAACAGGTCGTGGCACATCAAGAACAAGTTTTCCTTCACTTTCAAAAATGAGTTTTGTAGATTAAAACATGTTATGATCCAAATTTGTTCACACAATTGTTATTAAACACATTTAGACACAAACCCATTAATCATTAACACGATTTTCAATCAAAATTGGACCAAATCATCAAGAACATAAACTTGAAATAGTACACTTTTAATTTGATCAAGAACTCATAGATTGTTGTTGTTACCTGAGATTTGATTCCAGAAATATATTTTGATTATCACAAGGATGCTAAAAGTACAAACGATTTTGGTTTAACAACCCAAAATCAAAAGATGAATTTTGTGTGTATTTTTGTGGCTGCACTATGTGTTTTTAGAGAGACAGAGAAGAAAGATGAAGAGGATGATGAATAGTTGTTTTCTCTCACTAGGGTTCTCCATCCTTTCTTTATATACCTTTCCCATGTTTAATGAACTCAATAAATGCAAGGACTATTTGCGAACATTTTAAACTACAACTTTTATGAACACGAATATTTACGAACCGAACTTTAATATTTCATCGTGCTTAAGCATGAACTCGTCTAATAAATCAAGATTTAAGATCAAATTGACCTTCATATAAGCACATAATTTAGGTCTAAAGCACGTCAAACGAGACATATGTTCCCTTTAGAGTCAAACGAGATCCTTTGTAAGTCAACATCTTCACTCAGGAATGCCTTTGTGCTTCCTTCAGGGGAACTTGGACTTACATTGATCGTAGGTCTGCCGTAATAAAGCTCGGGAATCTGAGCATTATTATATCCTGCTTCCCTCCTCTTTACTTTCATTCCTTGTCCCCGACACTTAGCAACTATTTCAGTTAGAGACATGCCGCCGAAATCTGCTTTCTCTTGCAAAGTGGTAATATAATGATTCCACTTTTCTAGCAAAGAGCTCAAAAATTTCTCGACCTTCTCTTTCTCAGAGTAGGCAACCTCAAATGCTTGCATTTCTGCTAACAAATGATAATACCTTGTAATTAGTTGAGCTAAGTTTTCACTTCTTAACCCATTAAATACGTTATACTGATGCTTTATAAGGTCTCTTCGATTCATTTTTTGTGTTTCATCCCTTCACAATGATTCTTGAATGCTTACCAAAGTTCTGTTGATGTATTGAATCCGTTAAATAAATGTAATATTTCTTGTGGCAATGACATTTTTAAACATGAAAGTGCCCTTTTCTCTAGCTCATCTAATTTTTTATTGGATTCAGTCATATCTTGGTGAGCATAAACTTTGTTGGGGCACTATATCCTTCAATCATACAAGTCCACATTCTAAGGTCCGTGAATTGCATAAAGGATTCGAATCGACCTTTCCAAGAAAAAGTATTGGTCTATAATTATCAGCTTAGGTGGTGAAATACCCTTACCGGTCTCATTGTCCATCAGTATTAATTGGTTAAGATAATTTGTTGCCATTGTATATTATGTTCAAGGTAAGAACACGCAAACTGGAAAACACACAAATGAAACACGCAAAAGTGTGAGAACACGCAAATTTCTAGAACACGCAAGTTCTCAAGAACACTCAAAACCTTAAGAACTCTTAAAACCACAAGAACTCTCAAAGCCTCAAGAACTCTCAAATAGAACGAGCAAAACACAAGAACTCTCAAAATTCAAGAAACACTCAAAATTCAAGAACACTCAAATTGCAAGAAACACTTAAATCACCTTGGAAGTAACAAAACACGCAAATATGTACTTGTACTCTACAAACACGCAAAGTACACACCTAAGAACACGCAAAACACAATTTTCTCACTATTTTGAGAAAATGGTATTAGGATTGAGATATGTCTTATTTTGGCGACAAGTTTGAACCTTTCTTTCAAAAACGCGCTCGAAAAACTATCTCTACCTATAAACACGCAAAAAATGGGATACCCAAAACCGTTGTAAATCTCTAACCAAGGTTATAAAAACCTGTGGCTCTGGATACCAGTTGTAAGTCCCTCGGGTCTTGTACTCTTATCTAACCGAGATTGACTTATGGATATGTCGAGGTGCGGAAATTCCTCGAGATAACCCACGGTTTTTTGTATCTACCTTTGATGATATAAATCTACCACCTTTTTGCGTGAATACCCAACAGCTCTCCGGACGCACCTTACCAAACACGTGGTAATCTGCAGTCTACGAGCCGTTCGGGGGCCGGGTGTGTGTTTGCGGTTCGTGCATGAGTCGAGTACTACCTACAAGATAGACTGTGCGTGTTCTTGGTTTTCTCTCTTTTGGATTTGCTCGTTTCTCTCTCTACACTCTTGTTGGAACACGCATGACACACACCCTCTATTTATAGGCAAGGGCTAGGAACACGCAAATGGCTATATGCGTGTTTCCAAGCCCAAGCCCATTAGGGTTTTGGCCAGTTTGCGTGTTTCTGTGGGCATATCATACTTTTGCTTGTTTCCATAGAAACTCTCAAACCATTTGAGAGTTCTTGAGAACAAGCATATTTTTGCTTGTTTCATAGAAACTCTCAAATGAACATTTGAGTGTTCTTACTTTGACCAAGCAAGACTTTTTGCTTGTTCCCAAGAACCCTCAAACAACAGTTAGGATATGGTGAGTAAATGTCTTTACTGCTGTCAAGACGCAAAACCGACATTGTACTCTGAGTTAACGTCTTTACTGCTGTCAAGACGCAGAACTGACATTAACTCAACTAATACTTTAACTACTGTAAATATACGCAGAACTAGCATTAGCCTTTGACACATTTCAACTGCTATGAATACGCAGAAACAGTGTCGTCAATATTACCTATTGGAAGTGTGTATATAAGATTAATGTTCAAACTGCTGTAAATACGTAACAACACAAATATCTTAACTTCCCTCTGGAAGTACACTAAGTTAATATCTCAACTACTGTTAATACACAAAAACAATATTAACTTAATGACTCTTTACATGTAATGTCTAAAACCTACAAAATACAGATAATAAACAAACATATAAACATAAGTTGGATCCCAATTGGCTTACACAAAATATATATATATATTCGGAGAGTTTAACTTCCAAAAAGTTTAATGAAAAAGTATGTAGTCTTTCGAAGAATTTGTTGTGAAGAACTTTTGCAGAAAACTTTATTAGAAAACTTAAATAAAGAACTTATGTAGAGAGTTTGTTAAACTCTTTGAAATTTTTAAGACACAGAACTTAGAGTGTAGAGTGTTTAAAGTTTATAAAGAATGTATGGCAGAGAATTTATAAGTTCTGTAAAATGAAAAAGTAGAGAACTTAGAGAAGTTATTAGTTCTCCATGATGAGACGTAGGGAATTTAAATTCTCTAAAAGAACACAGAGTTTAACAAACTATAATTTCATAGAGTTTGTTACCAAATAAGTTTTGTAAAAAATAAGAATAGAGAGTTTCTGACCAAAAGCCTTGCACCGAAATACATAACACTAAATGAACCGACTTTACATTAAAACATATGATACAGAACTTGCTAGCTTTTCAAATCACAGAGAATTTGTTAAATTCTTTCTGTTAGGACCAGTTTTGATTAAAACTGGCCAGTCTCCAGTTACATCTGCAGACCAGAAGATTTGTCCAGAAATATATTGAAGTCTAGTTGCAGCGTACAGTTAATGCGACTGAAGACTTCCTCCAGTTGAGATCTGATCAGAACTGAAGACATTCCAATTGACGTCGAAGACAACAAGTGGAAGATAGAGAATGACAATGGCAGCGAAGCCCAGTTGACATTCTACTCAGATAAAAACTGGAGAATATCAGTTTAAAACCTTTACAATGCTTTACACTGTTTACGAGGAAGACTTTTTGCTTTATGCAGCTTTATACAAACAATATCATTTGTCTATGATTAAAGTACAAAAGTGCATAAAGCAGGTTGGATAAAGTAACATCTTGACTTACCTTATCAAGTATTTTAAATTAAAGGAACTCACTTAGTTTCCTTAAATGCTGTCAACCATATCTATACGACAAAGTTGGAATCCCAATGCCAAGTTTGTCTATAAATAAAGGTCTTTGCACAACAAGAATATAGCTTTGCATATTCAGACTTTTGCAATATTCTTGGTGTACTTGTGAAATATTCTTTCAATCGTAAAAGGGAACACTTCACAATTTTAAGTGTTTCGATTGTGAAAGAGAATTTCCAAGTATAGATCGTTTTTATTTCATAGGTTGTTAGGATATTTACATTAATGTATTATCTTGTTTCCGCAACAACCTTGTATTTTATTTAACATCAATATTTAAAATACATTTGAAAATTACAACTTGGTCTCACCATTTTTACTTTATTGTATTTACTTATTGCATTGTCATTTTCTTATTGCCACCTGTTAAGTAATTTAACTAAGGACTTGGTATACATTCACAGTAACTGGTCGTCTCCAGTTCAATGTTTCTATTGCAAAGAAATCTCACCATTGACATAGAGGTGTGTTCAGTTAGTACCATCTCTTGAGTTAGGACTTACAAGTGGTATCAGAGTCGAAGGCTAACATAATTGCCTAGATCTGCTAAGATGTCTACTACTGAAGGTGAGAATGGTCCTGGTCATGATGAAAACATTAATGCTAACAATACTATACCTAATCAAAATGTTAATCAAACTGTTAATACCAATCTTCATCCACCTCCTCCTAATCTCCTCAACCATGTTCATGTCCATTACTCAAATACTCCTGTTCCCAAATTTGATGGGAATGGTGAAACTTTTGGAACATGGAAGGCCAGAATGCTGCTGCAATTTGGTGGGATAGAGAGGTATATGTTAAAAATCCTTAAGGATGGACCATATATACCCATGTCTCTTGGGGTAAGTCTTCTTCTTGATCCAACTGGAAGAAGAGGCTCTAGAGAAAAACCAGAAGACCACTAGCCAGATGAGGATCGTAGACTGGTAGACTTGGATACCAGACTGAAAAAAATGATCCTTGCTGCTGTCCATGAAGACTTAATTCCAACACTTGTGTTGTTTCCCAGTGCCAAGGCAGTGTGGGATGAATTAGTCATTCCGTTTGAAGGAGGTGATAATACCATTGTCACTAGGAAAGTTGCCTTGAACAAGAAGTATGAATCCTTCTTTGCTCTACCTAATGAGAGTCTAACTGGTACATATACCAGATTTACAAGCCGTATCAATCAGTTGACAAAAGACAAGGACATCCTTCTTGAGAAATTCTGTGATATTCTTCCATCTAAATAGGAAAATATGATTCTTGTCCTAAGACAAGGTAAAAGCCTGCACAGTCACACTCTTGCATCCCTTTATGGAGCTTTTAGATTCACTGAGGTAAACAATGCAGCAAGACTGGTGGCTAAACAGGATGCCATAAACCATGCCCAAAGTTCCAAGGTAACCAGTTTCACTAGACAACCTTGTGCTGCTTTAATTTCTGCTGAGAATGTCCAGTTACATTCTATGAAGGAGATGTTAAGCAATTTGCTGAACTCTAGTTTGACCATTGAGATCAGTGTTGGTTGTGATGAAACTGACGATGATGATCTGGTAGCCATGATTTCCAAGACCTTTAATATGTTTAGGCATAAGTCTAATCGATTTAATGGTTCCAACAATGCTTCCAGCTCCAACTCTCTGGACAAAGCCAATCTTACTTGCTATAAGTGTGGAAAGAAAGGTCACTTTATGAAGGAATGCAGATCTAGTCAAATGAAGAAATCAATCTGGTCCCCTTGTCCCACTTTTTAATGTGCCTGATGATAAATATAGAGCTAAATATAAGAAGCTTAAGGCACAAATTGCCCTCTTATCTCTTGAAAAAGAAAAAGAAAAGAATAAATGCATGATGGTAAGCACTGAAGGGAAGTGGCAACTCTCTGATGATTCATCTGATGATGAGGAGGAGATTAGGGATATGTGTTTTATGGCACTAGAAGATCAACAGCAACATCTGGTGAAAGATGATGTCATTGCAGGAAGATGGGTGGACATCATTCTGAAGAAGGTATGTGACAATGATAAGCAGAATGACCCTGAATTGAAACTGGACATTGTTGAATCACTCAATGGTGATTTATTGTTTGTTGAAACTGTTAGAACTGATAGTGAAAGATATCTAAAAACAATTTTAACTGAATTAAACAATGTGAAACCCCAGTTGAATGACTTGTAAAGTGTCCAGTTGGCTCTCAAAGAGTCAGTTGTGAAAATTGAAGCTTTAAAACTTGAAAATCAAAGTTTAAAATTTGATCTTGAGAAAGAAAAAATGATTATCAAGTCCTGGCTAAAAGAATGCATGGTAATCTGGAGATCTTCATATGGCAGCTGCCATACCTGATCTCCATGCATTGCCTTCATCTCCTCAAGTTGAAACTTCTTATTATCAACCTAAGAGTATCAAAACATAATCTGTTTAAATCACCTTTGTTGAGGTTAAAACTGGAGCCAATCAGGCTAAAGCTCCCGTTAAAAAGGTTGCTGGTGAAAAGCCTTTACCTCAAAAGTCAAAGGAGCCCAAGAATCCTAAGACCAAGAATAAAACTGAACCTAAGTCCAAGGCTCAGGTGTCTGTTGAAAATGACGTTTTGCTGAAACTAGACAGTCAACTCCAACTTTTGTCTAGGCAGATTCAGAGTTGTACTGCCAGAATCAAAAATCTGGAAGGAGCCTCTTCTCCTTCAGTTGAAAAACTAAGTGTCAAAACCCCTTCTAAGTCTAAACAAAAACAAAAGGTTCCAATTGGAACGAAAACTGAAAATAAAAAGGGAAACAAATACCAAGTACCAATTGAATTTACTCATGGATCTGAAGCAATTGAACAAGCTCCAGATTCAGCCTCCATTTCCACCCCTCAACAATCAATTGTGGCTTCTCAGGTGAAGTCCAGTGAACCCATCAAGAAAAGATGAGTTCACAAAAACAACTAATGATTTTGTGGGTGTGCAGGGCGATCGAAAGAAGCATATCTGGTATATGGACAACGCAGCTGGATGGACTATGATAGGATGTAAGCCCCTGCTGGAAGAGTTCACTATCCAAGATGGACCGACAATGACTTTTGGTAATGATGGTAGTGGAGAAACTGAAGGATATGGTGTGCTTAACAATGGACAAGTCAAATTCACTAAAGTTTCATTTGTAAATGATTTGAAATATAACCCGATCAGTGTGAGTCAACTGTGTGATGATGGTTTCAGAGTTCTGTTCGATGTTGCACAAGGCACCATATTTAACAAGGATTGGCAAGTGGTAATGATTTCTCCAAGAAAGGGAAATATGTACATCATGGATATGGACCCTGCTCCAAAAGAGCATTGTTTCTATACCAAGACTGATGAGGACACCAACTGGTTGTGATACAAGAGACTATACCATCTAAATTTCAAAAATATTAATAAGTTGTCTAGTAAACAATTAGTAGATAGGATACCTCTTATTTCCTTCAAGAAAGAAAAGTCATGCCCAGGGTGTGAGATGGGCAAGCAGAAAAGAGCCAGTTTTAAAACCAGGAAAAACTTTAGTATCACTAAACCTCTTCACATGCTTCATATGTGATGATATACCCATACGGAGCTCTAGCTCCGTATCCGAAGCAGAAGCAGAAAACAAAGTTATCTTCGAACGGTTAAAGCTATAACGGAGCTCTGCCTCTGCTCAACATAGTTACCCCGGAGCTCTAAAAGGTAACAAATACCTAGCTCCGAGGAGATATACAATAAAGGACGGATATAATCTTTCCTATAATTAATCTATTAAATATATCGAAGACTCCGATATACTCGGACACAATTAGGTAACAAGATTACCACAAATCTCCTCAAGAAGGAAACAAGATATTTACAAAGGAGGAAGAGATTTACCCTAATTCTCTCATCCTCTTCTCCAAGTTATCTACCCTCTATATAAATAGAGGAGGAACCTCACGGCATATTCATTCTAATCATCCTTAAACCCTTATATCAAGCACAAATCGACTTATAAACTCTTACAACTTATTCGACTTCCGAATAAGTCTTTTACACAATTCCAAAATCCTAACATATGGTTTATTCATCCTCCGAGTAAATCCTAAGTCGAACGAATCAACTTAGCCATCAAACCATCCGGTGTAAAGCGGTCTCTTGAACCCTCTGACCGTAAGGGAATCGCCGTTCAACACCCACAACCCAGCTCATACCTCTGGTTGAGTCATAGTGCGATTATTTGATCAAACAATGTGGACCTATTTGGTCAAGTGGATGTTCAAACTAGAGCTGGAAAACGTACAATCTAGTTGTGATTGATGAATTCACCAGATACTGTTGGGTAATATTCCTCAGTTCCAAAGGAGATACAGCTGCTGAAATCATCTCACTCATCAAAAGAATTGAACTCAGGTATACTCACAATGTGTGTCAATTAAGAAGTGATAATGGTACAGAATTTCAGAATAAAGCACTTGAATCATTTTGCAATGACACTGACATTTCTCAAAACTTTTCTTCAGCTCACTCTCCAGAGCAAAATGGTGTGGTTGAAAGGAAGAATCGTACTTTGATAGAAAGAAGTATGCTATCTAAATCTGGTCCTCCCACCAGTTTTTGGGCTGAAGCACTGGCAACAACTTGTCATACCCAAAATAGGTCTATCTACATCAAAAGGCACAAGAAGACTTCTTATGAAGTGCTCAGGAAATGTAAGCCAAATATTGGTTATTTCCATGTATTTGGCTGTCCAGTTTCCATTTTAAACGATTCCAGTCAGTTAGGGAAGTTTGATGCTAAAGCTGATGAAGGAGTATTTGTAGGCTATTTAGATATTCGCAAAGCCTTTAGAGTTTATAATTATAGACTCCAAAAGGTTCATGAATCAATTCATGTCACATTTGATGAATCAAATGATGCAATCAACAGAAGGCCAAATCTTGATATTTCTCCAGTTGTTCCAGTTGATTTTGGTGTATCTGATCCAGTTCATCAATCAGTTACTACACCAAGAGATGTTTCCAGTCAAAAAGACTTGGAACCAGTTATGAAGACAACTAGTGACATTTCATTTTATCCCTCCATCAGTTTTAATTTACGACAAAAACTGGTGATCAGATCTGATGTTCATGCTACTCCAGTATCAGAACTAGTTCAGACTCAAGATTCCCCAATTGCTCAAGAAATGCCTTCAACTGAAGAATTCCACGATGCAAATCGTGATCTCATTGACTCTGATGAGGATGTTGAAAAAGTCTGGACTGATCCTCTTCCAGTTTCAACAACTATGGAGGTTCCTCAGGTTACTTGCACTGATATTGTTATACACCAACCTAGTCAATACACTAAATGGACACAAGCGCATCCAATTGAGCAGATAATTGGAGATCCAAGTAGTAGGGTTCAAACTAGAAAAGCCACAAGTGAACAATGCTTGAATGTCACCTTCTTATCATTGATTGAACCGAAGAAGATTGACGAGGTTGTGGCAGACCCAAGCTGGGTAGAAGCAATGCAAGAAGAGATTATCCAGTTTCAGAGGAACAATGTGTGGGAACTTGTTCCTTGTCCACCAGGGTTGAAGAAGGAACCTATTGGTACAAGATAGGTTTACCGAAACAAGATGGATGAAGATGGCAATGTTGTTAGAAACAAAGCCAGATTGGTTGCCAAGGGTTATTGTCAAGCACAAGGTGTTGATTTTGATGAGACTTTTGCTCCAGTTGCTAGACTTGAAGCCATACAAATTTTCTTGGCTTATGCAGCCCATCTGCAGTTCAAAGTCTACCAGATGGATGTCAAAAATGCGTTTCTAAATGGAGCATTGGAAGAAGAAGTGTATGTTAAGCAGACTCCAGGCTTCATTGATGAGAAGCATCCTCACTGGGTATATAGACTGAACAAAGCATTGTATGGTCTTAGACAAGCCCCAAGAGCCTGGTATGACACTTTAACCAAACATCTTCTTAAACATGGTTTTCAAAGAGGTGCAATAGATAATACCTTGTTTATCTTGAAAGGAAAAGGTAATATCTTACGGGTACAAATTTATGTTGATGAGATTATATTTGGGTCAACTGATGATGCAATGTGTAAAAAGTTTTCAAAAATCATGTCTACTGAGTATGAAATGAGTTTAATGGGAGAATTAACATTTTTCTTGGGTTTACAAATTAAACAAACCATGGATGGTATTTTTATTAACCAAGAAAAATATGTAAGAGATTTGTTAAGAAAATACAAATTTGATTCAATCCCATCTCAAAACACACCCATTACAGCACCTTTAAATTTGGATTCTGACCCAAATGAAAAACCAGTGGACCAAAAATATTATCATGCAAGTCGACCAGATATAATGTTTGCAACATGTTTATGTGCCAGTTTTCAGGCTAACCCAAAAGAATAACATTTGCACGCTGCCAAGCGCATTTTTAGGTACCTGAAAGGGTGCCCTAGCCTTGGTCTTTGGTATCCCAAAGGCTCGGGGTTCGATCTAATGGGTTATTCAGATTCAGATCATGCAGGTTGTAAGATAGATAGAAAGTCTACAACTGGTGGTTGTCACTTCCTAGGGGGAAAACTGGTGAGTTGGACCAGCAATAAGCAAACCTCAGTTTCCATGTCCACTGCTGAAGCAGAGTACATTTCTGCGGCCAGTTGTTGTGCCCAGATTCTCTGGATCAAAAACCAGTTACTAGATTATGCTCAAAAATGCACAAAGACCCCAATCTTTTGTGACTACACGAGTGCAATTGCTATTTCTCACGACAAGTGATGCACTCCATAACAAAACACATTGGTATCATTTCATCCGTGATCATGTTATGAAAGGAGACATTGAAATTCATTTCATCCCCACTGACAAACAATTAGCTGATTTCTTTACAAAACCTCTTGATGGGAAAACTTTTAAACATCTTATCAGCGAATTGGGAATGTTAAATCCTTAAAACTGGAGAAATTGTTATGAACGCACTAGTGACACTGATAAAGTTGTCCAGTTGAGGAGGTCCAGATGATCTCTGCTCGTCAGGCTATCGAACGCCTTTGTGATACTAGCCTGGCACTAATTGACATCTGGGTCATCATTCTTGGGGGAAAAGACTCAAAATATTTTTCTGACTAAAACTGTTTTTGTTTGAAAAATTGCAACTAGAGAGCTCTCTAGTTGAAACTGGCTCTGGACTGTTCTTCCAGTGTAAACGTTTGGTCTCGTCTTAAAATTGGTGGTTAACCAGATTTTCATAACGGTAAGAATACTTGGTCAATTTTGTGACACGTGATGGTACTCGAGTGTTTTAACCCACTTACAACTGTCACATGACATGTCATTACCATGTTGTAAAAAGATGCACATTTTATTGGGATTGTGAAAAGTTAGTGGCGAGTGGGTGTACAAGTCGTCGTAGCATTTAATGCTGACACTAAGAATTAAATATTTTGCCTCAAAATTTAAACTCATTTTTAACAAAATATCTCAAAAATTGATTTTTGGCAATAAAATATTCTTGGTTATTCTTTGGGATTGTGAATCCAGCTTATAAATACCCTGTATTTACTTCCACGTATTTACTTTCGTTTCACATTCCTTCATTCAATTCCAATCATCAATAGTCACTTCTTTTTCTCTCTGCTCCTTAAATTAAAAACCCTAATTCCAAAATTCTTAATTTCACCTTCTTTCTATCATCAAATGGCTCCCAAATCTTCTCGCAGCAGAGATATAAATCTGCTCACTGTTGCATATAATCCATCTTCTCAAATCAAACATGCTCATGGTGCCCCTAAGGCAAGATTAATTAAACTGAACCCTAATAACCCCATGGCTAGTTTGAAAGGGGTTCAAGCCGCCGATTCTCTCATTGGAAGAATCTAACAATTCCTTCTAGATTCTCCCATTGGCGTGTATTTTTCTCTCAATCCACACAAGCTGTACCATGACTACTTGTGTGAATTCTAGTACACTACACAACTCTGTGAAGATTGTTCATCAATCTCTTTCTCTCTTAAGGATGGAAAAGTTTAGTGTACCATCACAACAGATACTGTGAGAGATACTCTGCATCTTAACTACTGGATAGAAGGTGATCCTGGCCAGTCATAGCCAGAGATCGAGGTTCCAGACTCTACGGCCCATGATACTACAGCTGAGGATCGGCACCAGTGACCTCTTTCTAAGGAGAAGATGCTTCGGCAATGGATCCCCCAACTGATGAAACCATCCAGGCAACTGGAACTGCTCATTAGGAGCCTGAACAACTTGTTCAGCCTCCCCTATCATTAATGGATCTAGGCATGAATGTGGGTGAGTTTCAACTTGAATCTTCGGATTCAGATGAGACACATTCCGATCAGGAAATGGCTGATGCATCTATACATGATCAGCTCCCTTCCTTTTCTGATCAACCCCTAGTTCAACCAGTTTCAGTTTCACCTCCTGACTTCTCCACAACTTATGGAATTCCACAATTCGCCTCCAGACAAATACTATCTTCTATGAATGTGCCTAGAAATAGACACATTCTAACACCACCATGGCCGACGTACATACCTGAGCATTCTCAGCCTGTACGTCAACTTGAATATCCTCCCCTTCTTTCTTCGACAACTAATCTTGTCTCAACTGGTGTTACTACAACTGGAGAACCACCACTTTCAATACCTCCTCCAGTTGTACTTGTAGCTTTTGGAACTGGTCCAGTGACACCTTCCCTTCCGTCACTAGATAGCCAGTTTGTATCTTTTCAATCCGATATCCAAAACCTTCTAACGAGGGTGGCGGGATATTCAAAAGATACTTGATAAGAATACCAAGTCCCTCTCTAAGTATCAGAAAGAACACATTACAAATGTCAAAGTGGTTGACCCGGGGATCAATAAGTTATCTGCAAATGAGGACTTGGTATTTAACAAGCTCAACGAGTTAGTCAATTCCTCTAATCAACTGGCAACATCTTTAAAGGAGGCTTTTGAACTGACTCAATCTGGAGTCACATCTTCAATCACCAACCTGCTGAATACAACTGTTAGATCATCAGATGTTGATTTAAAAGAGCTCGAAAGACAGGTTAAGTTGTTATCTGAAAAACCTGGTCAAGATGTGACAGAGTTGGGCAACCAGTTGGCCTTTTCAGTTGGTCAAAAGATAGGGGATACCTTGGCTGCTAGAGAACAACAATTTTTGGAAAAGGTGATCTCTGAGATCACCAAGACTGAAGCGCCCCAGGTTGATCTCACCCCCATTACATCTAAGATTGATCGGTTGAGGTTCCGTCTGGACACTTTAGCTAGCCAGATATCTGATCACTCAACTGCAATAACAAATCTGACAACTGAAGTTGGCAAAGGGAAGGAAAAGGAAGTGGTTAGGGAAGCAGTTGCAACTGGTCTCTCTCTAGATGAGTTGAACATTCTTAAAGCAATAAAGCTGAGTCAAGACACAACCAATGGCAATGTTTTGGTTCAGTCCCAAGAAATCAATCATCTATGGAGGACCGTTCGCATCATTTCTGGAGTCTTCAAGGAGTGCAAGAACATGAGGTCGTGGCAGCCTCTAGATCGCTTACCATCTAGTCACATTGATTTTGAAGCTATAAGGAAAGGACTAGATGCTGCCAAGGGGGAAAGATCTGTTCATACACCTAGCACTCTTATTGAAACTCCAGGTTCAAGTATTGGGAAAGAATTCGTTGTCGCTGCCAGTACTGATGCTGGTGAGCACATAATTGAGTAATTTGAGGATGTAGGTCATAGGGGGAAGAAGAATAAGGGCAAAGCACTTGCAACTGATGAATCTGCCCAGCCGGCCACTGATGTACCTTTATTGGAAACTGGAAATCTTGATCAGCTTCCTCCAGTGACTGAATCTGACAGCAAGAGATTGGCTAGAATTGGTAATGCTTTAAATGAAAGAAAGAAACAAAAGAAAGCCAATTTGCTGGTCTCAAGGGTTCAACTACAAGGATTGGGCATACTAGATGTAAATGATGCCAATCTGTTGGGCATCACACTACAGCAATACAGGAAGGTTAAAAGTTACCCAAGGATAATGGGACTTGTAAATGATATGATTGAAATCAATCTGGACAAAGACTATCCTAATGATGAAGCTGAACATGATGCCAGAAATTTAAACATATCAGTGGAGAAGGCCAAGGAAGTTAGAGCTGAAGGGATTCTGAAGAGAACTAAGAAAATAAAGAAAAGAATCAAACAAGTGTTGAACCCACCCAAGTCCAAGAGTAAATAAAAACCAAAACTCTTGCCAAGGGATGCAAACTTGAGCACTTGGGTGGAACCATCCACTGAAGATATCCGAGCTGCTGTACAGAAACTGAGCACTGCCCAGATCAAACTGGTCAATGAGTCTGATGCACGTGCACATTTAACTGGAGTTCTTCAGCGAAGATATCATCCAGGAAAAATCACTGAAGTTAAAGTTTTAATCAAACTTGGGGGAAGGCAATTTGTGGTAACCATTCAATACTTCTATGGACCACAACTCACGACTGAGAATCCTGATGTTCATCAATATGGACATTCGGAGCAGGTTGAGATGCTGAATCTGCTGGAGGCAAGGCAACATAAGAACAAGATTGAGAAAGGTTGGGTTTATGTACTTCAAATTCTGATCAAGTTCAAAGAAAATGTTGAGAAAAGACTGAACTATGGTCCTGAAGATAGATAACCCATCTCTTCAATTGCAAAGCGAAGGAGAACTGGCGAAGGGCCATCTGATTAAGTTCTTCTTCAGTTATCTATTTGGTAATTTTATTTATCTTCTTGTAACTGTTGTAATTTTATCATGTATATACAAGTTGCCAGATTGTAACCACAAGATAGATAACAGATTAAATCTAACAAACAAAAAAAAAACGCATTTGATGATCTATAAAAATGCCTTGGAAAATTAGATTAGATTTAGTCATACAAATCTTTCAAGTTCATACTTATATAGTTACAAGAACTTGAACAGACCTGGCAATATTTCAGGACAAATAGGGGGAATTTGTTAGGATCAGTTTTGACAAAAACTGGCCAGTCTCCAGTTACATCTGGAGACCAGAAGATTTGTCCAGAAATATATTGAAGTCTAGTTGCAGCGTACAGTTAATGCAACTGAAGACTTCCTCCAGTTGAGATTTGATCAGAACTGAAGACATTCCAATTGACGTCGAAGACAACAAGTGGAAGATAGATAATGACAATGGCATCGAAGCCCAGTTGGCATTCTACTCAGATAGAATCTGGAGAATATCTGTTTAAAGCATTTACAATGCTTTACACTATTTACAAGGAAGACCTTTTTGCTTTATGCAGCTTTATACAAAGAATATCATTTTGTCTATGATTAAAGTACAAAAGTGCATAAAGCAGGTTGGATAAATTAACATCTTGACTTACCTTATCAAGCATTTCAAAGGAACTGACTTAGTTTCCTTAAATGCTGTCAAGTATATCTATACGACAAAGTTGGAATCCCAATGCCAACTTTGTCTATAAATAGAGGTCTTTGCACAACCAAAATATAACTTTGCATATTCAGACTTTTGCAATATTCTTGGTGTACTTGTGCAATATTCTCTCAATCGTAAAAGGGAACACTTCACAACTTTAAGTGTTTTGATTATGAAAGAGAATTTCCAAGTATAGATCGCTTGTATTTCATAGGTTGTTAGGATATTTATATTTATGTATTATCTTGTTCAGCAACAACCTTGTATTTTATTTAACATCAATAAATAAAATACATTTGAAAATTACAACTTGGTCTCACCATTTTTACTTTATTGTATTTACTGATTCCATTGTCATTTTCTTATTGCCACCTGTTAAGTAATCTAACTAAGGACTTGGTATACATTCATTGTAACTGGTCGTCTCTATTTTAGTGTTTATATTGCAAAGAAATCTCACCATTGACATAGAGATGTCTTCAGTTGGTACCATCTCTTGAGTTGGGACTTACAATTTCTATTACGGTTACACTTCACAGAACTTTGCCAAAAACTCTAATTTTTAACACACGATCGAATTGAAAGATCAAAAAGAATATAAAATGATGAACAACTTTAATTTTGACCAAGCTTGATCAAAACCCTAAATCATAACAATCAATAATTTTTACAAGAAACTTAAGAAGAATCATAAAGATTTAATCTAGGTTTTTATCAAATCTCCTAAAAATCAATATGTATATATATATATATACATATACATATATAAATTCGAAAATCATATATACTATTATATAAATTTGGACCGAAATATATAAATATTTATATATATGTATAAAACAAAATATATAAATGTATATAGAGAAGATTTACATAAACATAGAATTCCAAATGAAATCATTTGATTAGCTTAACAAAAATTGAGAAGAAAATGGTGATTGATTGTTATTGTTGTTAGAAAATATGGAGAAGAAAAGTGGATCGAGCAATTAGGGATAAGAAAAAGAAAAAGAAGAGAATTTGTGTCGCAAAGAGTTTATTTAGGGAGTTTAAGGGGTTTTTTTTCAAGCCTTGACTCAATTTATGACTTTCAAGAAAACTTTTTTGACCCGACAATTAAAGAAAACCCGAGGCTCATTAATTTACTTTGTTAACATAATTATTTGTAACTTTTTAATAGCTTTTGTTAGGTCTAGTTTTACTGAAAACTGGATCTCTCCAGTTGCATTTGGAGAGCATGAAGAATTGTTTGAAATATTTGAAGTCCAATTGCAATATACAGTTTATGCAACTAACGACTTCCTCCAGTTGAGATCTGAAGAACAACAATCTGAATACATTCCGGTTGAAGTCAAAGACAACAAGTGGAAGAAAGAAAAAGGCAATGGCAGCAAATCCTAGTTGACTTTCTACCAGATTAATCAACTAGAGATTCTTCAGTGTAAATGCCCTTACAAAGCTTTACACTGATTACGAGGAGGACCTTTTACACTACATCTTTTTACCTGGATAATAATCTTGTCTGTGGATAAAAGTGCAAAGATGTAGAGTGGTTGAATAAAGTAACCTTTTCTCTTACTTTATTTAGCACACACACAAAGAATTATTCACTAATACTTTTGTGTGCTGTCAACCTATTTGTACGTCGAAGTTTAGATCCCAATGCTTAACCTTTGACTATAAATAGAGGTCCTTGCCCAAGCATTCTAATAACTTTGCAAACACATACATTCTGCAATATTGTTGGTGTGTGCAATATTCTCTCAATCGCAAAAAAGAACATTTCACAACTCTAAGTGTTTCGATTGTTAAGAGAATTTCCATGTATAGATCAATTGTATTTCATAGGTTGTTAGGATATTTACATTCGTGTATTATCTTGGTTCCGCAACAACCTTGTATTTTATTTAATATTAATAAATAAAATACACTTGAAAAATTACATATTGTCTCACCAATTTACTTTACTTGTACTTTACATTATTGCATCGTATTTACTTATTTGACTTGTTACCTTAATAAGTATACCTCCAGTTAACCTGGTACACTGTTCACTCTAAACTGGTCACGTCCAGATTAAGTGAAAGTGTTGCAAAGTACACTTACCATTGACATAGAGGTGTCTTCAGCACTCATCTATTCGTAGTTGGGACTTACAAGTGGTATCAGAGCAGGCAGGTTGAATTGTATCAATTTTATAACCTAGGTCTACTAAGATGTCTGCTGAAGGTGAGAATGGTTTTGGTCCCCAAAATGAAACTAATACGAATATTAATGTTACAACTACTTTAAATACCAACCCTCCTCCTCATCCTCCTACACCTGGAGCCAGCCAAGTCCATGTGCATTACTCTAACACTCCTGTTCTCAAATTCGATGGGAGCAGTGAGACTTTTGGTACATGGAAGGCCAGGATGCTTTTGCATTTTGGTGGGATAGAGAGGTATATGTTGAAAATCCTCAAGGATGGACCATATATACCCATGTCCAGTGGTGTTAGTCCTCTTCTAGACCCAACTGGGAGAAGACGTACCAGGGAAAAGTCAGAAGAACATTGGTCTGACGAGGATCGCAGACTGGTTGACCTTGATACCAGACTGAAAAACATGATCCTTGCTGTTGTCCCTGAGGAACTAATTCCAACACTTGTGTTGTTTCCCAGTGCCAAATCCATGTGGGATGAATTAGTTCATCAGTTTGAAGGAGGAAATGACACCATTGCCACCAGAAAGGTTGCATTAAACAAGAAGTATGAATCATTCTTTGCTCTTCCCAATGAAAGTTTCAGTGGTACTTACACCAGATTTACTAGCCTAATTAATCAACTTACAGACTGGGGAGTGGAGAAGGATAAGGATATTCTTCTTGAAAAATTTTGTGATATTTTGCCATCAAAATGGGCACACATGGTTCTTGTCTTAAGACAAGGTAAGACCTTGCACAACCATACTCTTGCTTCTCTCTATGGAGCCTTTCGATTCACTGAAGATAACAATGCTGCAAGGTTATTGGCTGAGCAAGATGCTTTAAACCATGCTCAGAGTTCCAAGGTTGCCAGCTTAACTGGGCAACCTTGTGCTGCTTTAATGTCTGCTGAGAATGTCCAGTCACATTCTATGAAAGAGATGTTAAACAACTTACTGAACTCTAGCCTTACCACTGATCTTAGTGATGGTTGTGAGGAAACTGACGATGATGATCTGGTCGCCATGATTGCTAAAACCTTTAATAGGTTTAAGCATAAATCTGATCGATTTAATGGGTCCAATAATGCTTCTAGTTCCAACTCTCTGGATAAGGCCAATCTTACCTGCTATAAGTGTGGTAAGAAAGGTCATTTCATGAATGAATGCAGATCTAGTCAGATGAACAACCAAACTGGTCCCTCTGTCCTAAACTTTGTTAAATCTGATGACTATAAGGCCAAATATAAGAAGCTTAAGGCCCAGATTGCCCTCATGTCTCTTGAACAAGAAAAAGAGAAAGAAAAAAACAAGTGCATGATGGCTCAAACTATAGGGAAATGAGAACTCTCTGATGACTCATCTGATGATGAAGAGATTAGAGATGTGTGTTTTATGGCATTAGAAAATCAACAACTAGTGGTGTAAGATGATGTTGTTCTGGAAGATGGGTGGACATCATTTTAAAGAAGGTAAGGAATTATGATGATGAGTTGGATACAGAACTGAAACTGGACATTGCTGAATCATTAAATGATGATTTATTATTTGTTGAAACAATAAGAACTGATTGTGAAAGATATCTTGAAACTGTTTTAACTGAGCTAAATAACATAAAAAATCAATTTAATGATTTACAAAGCGTCATGTTGGCTCTCAAGGAATCAGATTTGAAAATTGAGCCATTGGAAAGAGATAATCAAAAACTAAAATATGATCTTGAAAAAGAACACATGGTTATAAAATCTTGGGTACAAGCATCAGATAAAAATTATGATGCATTTTCTAAAACCATTGATGCTCAAGAAACTGCCTGGAAATCTGGTGATCTCCAGATGGCGGCTGTTTTACCTTCGATTCACCAGATGGCAGCTGTTTTACGTTCGATTCACCAACTATTTTCTAAAACAGTTGCTTGATTACGATCTCAAGTACAAAAGAACTCCAACATTTTGTGATAACACCAGTGCAATTGCCATTTCTCACAATCATGTGATGCACTCGAAGACAAAGCATATTGATATCAGGTATCACTTCATTCATGATCATGTTATGAAAGGAGACATTGAAATTCATTTCATCCCCACTGATAAACAGTTAGCTGATGTTTTTACAAAGCCTCTTGATGAGAAAACTTTTAAACATCTCATCAGTGAACTAGGTATGTTAAATCCTTATTAAACTGGAGAGGCCCTTCAGTTGAGGATGGTCCAGGTGATCCTTGATTGGTTGGAGATTAAACGCCTTGATGTACTCAAAGACCAGTCCTTGATCAAATGGATCACATTTTTAAAGGGAAAGACTCAAAATATTTTTCCAAGTAAAATTCATTTTATTTTGAAAAATGCAACTGGAGAACCTCTCAGTTGAAGCTGGCATCTGGAAAATCTTCCCAGTATGCTAGTTTGGTCTTGTCTTAAACTGGTGGTCAACTAGATTTTATAACGTTATGTTTTACTTGTTCAATATTTGTGACACGTGATGGTACTCGAGTATTTGTAACACACTCACAACCGTCACCTGACGTGTCTGACATGTCAAGACTTTTTGTTGAAAATCAAATGGCTCCTAAATCTCAATAAATCAAGAACCCTAATTCCAAAATTCTCATTTTCAGTTTCCAATCAAAATCAAATGGCTCCTAAATCTTCATCCTCTTCTCGTTCTCATGATGTGAACTTGCTCACAGTTGAGTATGTTCCATCTGAGAACATTCATCCAGCCGTGGGTTGCCCAAATTCTAAATTGATTAAATTGAATCCAAACAACCCATTGGCAAGTCTAAAGGGCAACAATTAGCCGATTCACTCAATGGGAGAATCCAATACTTTCTTCATGATTCTCCCCTTGGTGATTGATTTACTTTGAACCCACATAAGTTATATCATGACTACTTATGTGAGTTCTGGTACACGGCCACCATCTATGATAACTCCTCATCCATCTCCTTCACCTTAAAGGATGGGTCAGTCCCATGTACCATCACTTCTAATACGTTGTGGGATGCTCTTAACCTCAACTACTGGAGACAAGGTGAGTCTCCAGTTGTAATCTCCCAAAACATCAATTTTTGCTAGGTGCTTCTTGATATAGGCAACGAGGAAGTACTGGAGAAGGGAGTTTTACAAACCAAGGGACCCATGACTATGAAAGGTCTCTCCCCATCCTGGAAGTACTTCATGGTCCACTTGGTTGAAAGTTTGGGTGGGAGTTCTGGTGGTTTGGACCAGATCAACTCCTTTCAAGTAGAGATGGCGTACTACTTGTGGAATGGATTGAGGGTAGATTTCGCGAACATATTGTTCAGAAGCCTTGTCTTCAAGTTGAAAGGTAACAGGGGTCCCTGCATACCCTTCTCGCGATTTCTATCTCTATGTTTTAAGTTAATTCTGGGCAGAAAAGAATACAAAATAACACAAACTTTATACTCTGTGCCAGAATTGTTGAGGAATCTGGACAACCTTGTGTCCATAACTAATGAGGTCCTGATTCCTCCGAGAATGTCGCTAGCATTCTCTAAAACTGATGCACCACCAGTTCGTCTGTTGGTGTTGTGACTGTTGCCGAACCTGGAGACCTCTAAACAGGTATCCAGGCTGTTCCAAAGGCCAGAAGGTCTATCAAAAGTCAAAGGAACAAATCAGAACTTGCTACTTCTGTCCAGTCACAGCCAGAGATCGTGGTTCCAGAATCTGCAGCCCATGATATTGCAACTGAGGAAAGAGCAGTTGTAGTTGAGGCACCAGTGACCTCTTTCCAGGGAGAAGATGCTTCGGCAACGAATCCTAGAACTAATGAAACCATTGAGGAAACTCAAATTGGTCATCAGGAGTCTGAACAACTTGTTCAGCCACCCCTAACATTTATGGATCTAGGCATAAATGAGGGTGAGTTTCAGCATGAGTCTTCGGACTCATCTGAGACGGAATCTGACCAGGAAATGGCTGATGCATCTGTACATGATCAGCTCCCTTCCTTTTCTGGTCAACCCCTAGTTCAACAAGTTTCAGTTTCACCTCTTGACTTCTCCAAACTACAAGAAATTCCAGAATTCACCTCTCGCCAGTTACTTTCCTCTATGAATGTGCCTAGAAATAGACACATTCTAACCCCACCGTCGTTGTCATTCACACCTGAGCATTCTCAGGATGAACGAAAACTTGAATCTCTTCCTCCTCTTTCTACAACCCCTCCTATTCCTTCAGCTTGTGCAACAACAATTGGAGAACCATCACTTACTGTACCTCCTCCAATTGTGTCTGTTGCATTTCGTGCAGGTCCAGTGGCACCTTCTCCTCCGTCACTGGACAACCAGTTCGTGTCTTTCCAGGCCGATATCTCAAACCTGTTAACAAGGGTAGAGGATATTCAAAAGACATTGGACAAGAATGCCAAGTCCCTCTCCAAATACCACAAGGATCACATGACAAATGTTAAGGTGTTTGATTTGGGGATCAATAAGTTCTCTAGCAATAAGGACTTGGTATTTCAAAAGCTCAACGAGTTGGTCATCAGCTGCAAGGCACTGGCTACTTCTTTAAAGGAAGCTTTTGATCTTACTGTCAAATCTTCTGCAATGCACTGGCTACTTCTTTAAAGGAAGCTTTTGCACTGGCTGCAACGCACTGGCTACTTCTTTAAAGGTACATACATCCATCACCAACCTGCTGAGCAACACTGTCAGATCATCAGAGGTTGAGTTGAAAGAATTGGAAAGAAAGGTTAAACTTCTTGTTGAAAAACCTGGTCTGGATGTAGTTGAGCTTGGCAACCAGTTGGCCTCTTCAGTTGGTCAGAAAATCGAAGATACCTTGGCTGCACGAGAACAACATTTGATAGAAAAGGTGATATCTGAGATCACCAAGACTGTAGAGCCCAGGTTGATCTCACCCCAATTACATCTGAGATCAATCAGTTGAGGTGTAGTCTTGATACACTGGCCAGCAAGGTATCTGATCACACGACTGCTATTGACAAACTGACAACTGAAGCTAGCAAGGAAAAAGGAAGTTGTGAAGGAAGTGACTGCAACTGGGCTCTCCCTAGATGACTTGAACGTACTTAAAGCAATTCAGGCTAGCCAAAACGATACAAATGGCAATGTTTTGGTTCAGTCACACGAAATCAATCATCTTTGGATAACATTTCGCATGGTTTGTGGAGTCTTCAAGGAGTGCAAAAACATGGAGTCGTTGCAGCCTCTAGGTCGCTTACCATCTAGTCCCTTAGATTTTGAAGCCATTCGCAAAGGACTAGATGCTGCCAAGGGGGAAAGATATGTTCTTGCACCCAAGCCGGTTGAAACTCTAACATCTGGGAAAGAAATAGTGGTCAGATCTGAGACTAGTACTGATGCTAGTCAGGTTGTTGTTGCCACCTATATTGAAGCTGGTGGACATATTGAACAGTTTGAGGATGTAGTTGATAGGGGGAATGTTGACAAGGGGAAAGCAATTGCCACTGATGAATCTCCAAAGCTGGCCACTAATGCACCAATGTTAGAAACTGGAAATGTTGATCAGTTGCCTCCAGTAACAGGAAGTGAAAGCCAGAAGCTGGCAAGAATTGGGTATGTCATAAAGGAGAGAAAGAAACAAATGAAAGCTAACCAGTTTGAATCAAGGAGAACTCTCTCTCCCATTCTTGTTGAGACCATTGATGCACAACTTCTTGGCATACAACTGATGGAATATAAGAAGATCAAAGAAGATCCAAGGATTGTTAATGCCTTGAGAGAAATGCTGGAGGTTGTACTGGATAAACATTATAGGGATGATGAAGCTGATTACGATGCCAGATGGTTAAACGTATCAGTGGAAAGGGCTAAGGAGATACGAACTGATGGGATTCTCAAAAGAACTGAACAAGTAAACAAAGTAGTCAAACATGTATTGAATCCACCCAAGTCCAAGGGAGGAAAACAAAAAGCTTTGGCAAGGGATGCAAACCTGAGGACTTGGGTAGAACCATCTGAACCCAGAACTGAAGACATTCGAGCTGCTACTCACAAACTGAGCACGAGCAAGATCAAACTGACCAATGAATCAGAGGCTCACACATACTTATCTGATGTACAGCGTCAAAGGCACAATAAAGGTAAGATCACTCATGTGAAGGTTTCGATCAAACCTGGTGCCAAACATTTTGTGGTTGAGATTCAATAGTTTGGTGGACCCAAAAGAACAACTGAGAACCCTGATGTCTATCAGTATGGTCATTCAGAGCATGTGGAGATGTTGAGCTTGTTGGGGAAAAGGAAACACAAGAACAAAGCTGAAAAACGTTGGGAATATGTATTGCAAAACCTTATCAAGTTCAAGGAAAATGTTGAAGAAAGACTAAACCTTGATCTGGAGGATAAGCAGCTAATTTCATCTGTTGCCAAGAGAAGGAAAACTGGCGAAGGGCCATCTGTATAAGTTTTCCTTCTATCTATCTGCTTGTAATTTTATTTACTTTCTTGTAACTTCATTGTAAAATTATGTATATACAAGTTGCCAGATTGTAACCCACAAGTTAAATAACTGATAAGATCTACAGACAATTAAAATTCAACCCAAGGCATTTGATGATCTATAAAAATGCCTTGGAAAATTAATAGGTTTTATCAAACACAAGTAATTCAAACTTACACTTGTATAGAAACAAGTTTGAAAATACTTGGGAATATTTTAGGACAATTAGGGGGAATTCGTTAGGTCCAGTTTTGCTGAAAACTGGATCTCTGTAGTTGCATCTGGAGAGCATGAAAAATTGTCCAAAATATTTGAAGTCCAGTTGCAATGTACAGTTTATGCAACTGATGACTTCCTCCAGTTGAGATCTGAAGAACAACAATCTGAAGACATTCCAGTTGAAGTCAAAGACAACAAGTGGAAGAAAGAGAAAGGCAATGGCAGCGAAGCCTAGTCGACTTTCTACCAGATTAATCAACTAGAGATCCTCCAGTGTAAATGCCTTTACAAAGCTTTACACTGATTACGAGGAGGACTATTTACACTACATCCTTTTACCCGGATAATAATCATGTCTGTGGATAAAAATGCAAAGATGTAGAATGGTTGAATAAAGTAATCTTTTGTCTTACTTTATTTAGCGCACACACAAAGAATTATTTACTAATACTTTTGTGTGCTGTCAACCATATTTGTACGTCGAAGATGAGATCCCAATGCTCAACCTTCGACTACAAATAGAGTTCCTTGCCAAAACATTCTAATAACTGTGAAGTCCCTCACTCGATGGTTTAACCCACAAGTGTAGAATAACAAGTCAAGTAATTACTAGATAGGACTAGTATGAAACGTCAAGTAAGCACTAGATTGGACTAGTATTACGATAAATATAAATGCAAGAATATATATATATCGTAATACATACTTAAGCAATATAAATATAAGCAAGTACGTAAATGGTAAGACACAATGTAATTTTCAAGTGTATTTTACTTACTGATGTTAAATAAAATACAAGGTTGTTGCGGAACAAGATATTACAAAGTAAGTATCTAAACAACCTATGAATTACAAGTGATCTATTTTTGCTAAACAACCTATGAATTACAAGTGATCAATTTGAGCAAAGGCACCAAATTGAAAAAGAATGTAATTTGGACGAGGAAGTGACTTGGTATTTATAGGCAAAAAGAATATTTTAATATTCTTTTTGCCGTACAAATATGGTTACATGCATTTAAGGAAATTACTTTAATTCCTTAAATGCATTGGTTAAAGTACAAGAATAAAGTCACATGATAGTGACTTGTCTTCTAATTAACCAACCACCTTTACATGCGTGTAAGGCTTTTAACAAAAGACAAATGGATTGTCCGGGTAAAGGCATGTAAAGGCATAAAGTCAATTTCTCGTAATCAGTGTTCAGACTTGTAAGGTCTAGAACACTGACAAGGACTCCAGTCAGGAGATCTGGTAAGTCTTCCAGTGAGCTCCGCTATTTGTCAGACTTCTTTCTTCAGACTTCAGTCTTCGACTTCAATGAGAATGTTCTTCAGTGGAAAAATCTTGACTGGAGTGAAGTCCAGTGAACGAATCTGGTGGAATCCAGATTCCTGTACATGTAAGTTGTTCACTGGTCTTCACATAATTTCCGGACAAATCTTCAGAGGGCTCCAGTAATCACGTCTAGAGCGAGTCCAGTAAATCTGGACCTAACTAATTCCCATATTTGTTCAGAAATTATGCAAGGATTTTCAAGCTTTTATCTATACACGTTTGTGCTTGAAAAATCCTTGAAAAATTTGACTAAGTCTAATTTGAATTTCTAGAGAGCCACTTTATAGATCATTAGTGTTCCCAGTTTGTACATTTTAATTTCTAGACTTAATCTAGATAAGTACTTGTTGCTGGAGATTTTTCAATTCTTCTCTTCTCTGGGCAATAAGATCAAGTATGCTCACACCATAAATTTCAGAATCATATACTTGTTCCTCCTGAGCATACATGCATCGAATATAGACGTCATCCAAGGCATCTAGACACTTCTTCAGCCTGGGATCATCCTTCATCTTTTTGTAAACTTCAATTTGTACGCCCAACCTGCCAGCGTTGTAAGAATCCAGAGTCCCATGCCTGGCCATATCTAACTGGTGAGCAATCAAGTCATCTTTTAAGTTCTTCTTGAAAATTTCAATTAAGATGCACTCTTGCTCCAGTCTCTTTGCCTTGGCCTCATCAGCAGATACATATTCCTCTTCTACTTCATCTGTTGGTTCCCGAGACACCACTTTCTTTCTCTTGAGACTTTTCATTGTCCTTGGGATGTCTGGGAACTCTTCAAACACTGGCTCACTGGCATCAGTACCAGCAGCCTCTTCCTCAACTTGTCCACTGGCTTCAGTACCAGTGACATCCTATCCAATAACCTTCTTCCAGACTTTGATCTTCTTCTTAAGATCACCAACCTTTTCTGTACCAAAACCAGAACCTTCCCCCGGGGAAGCATCTCCAGATTGAATAAGATTCCACAGCTGATCCAGCTTATGTCTGTCAGCAGATTCAAATGTTCGACCAGACACTGGAGCAATATTGTTCACAGTTTTCCTCAACTGCATCACTTCCTTTTTAAATATTTCAAGAATCTGAGGAAAGTGGAGAGGTAACTGGGTGTCGATCATCTTCATTACTTCAGGCAACAACCCATCACGAAGATTTCTGAGGAGAGTTTCAGACACCTCCTCAGTGATTTCTTTCAAGATATCTCCTCTGAACTTTCTAACGACTTCATCACTGAGGGTGCTAACAATAGAGTTTTTCTCCAGGGTTGGACTGCTCTCCAGAGAGCTTATTTTGGTGGTCAAATTCTGAACTTCACTAGTCAGACTTGCCAGAGGTTGAGCAACTTCAGTTTGAATGGCAGTCTGAACAGTTCTCACCATATCCTCCTTGATTCCCTGGACTGCAACTTGTGTCGATTCAGAATTTCTATTTGTTGCCATGACAAGTTCATCCAGCTTCTCAAAGACTATCTTCTCATTCCCAGCAAATATGTTCATTTCTGACTTGAGATTATTGGAAATAAGAGTTTTGAAATCAGAAATAACCTGAGAAGAAGCCTGAAGTGATCTCTCCAGGTCTGCTACCTTATCAAAAAGGCCTTGGACCTCAGTTGAAGAAGAAGAGGAGAGACCACTTCAAGGATTGGTGAGTTTGGTGATTGATGATACTGGCAATACCCTTGTGATATTTTCAATTGGTTGGGTGACTGCCAGTGGTTCAGAATGTTGAATTTCTGGTGCAGATGGTGATTCAAAAGTTGTAGTAGGTGTTTGTTCTTGAAGAGGTGTTGGTGTATTTTCTGGGGGTGGAGGAGGCATATCAGATAGAATTGACTGGGAGACAGAGTGGATGGTGCGATCAATTTCTTCTTCTCCCAGAAAACTCATATTAACATCAAAGTCATTGTCTTCAGACAGTGGAGAATCAACCATATCCCAATCTGGGCCGGTTCCACCTGTCTGGTCCTCTACTTGTACATTCTATACCCCAACATTCAAATCAATCTGAGCCACTTGCTCCAGATTCTCTCCTTCAATCTGCCCAACTTGTTCCCCCTCAACCTCTTCAACTACTAGGGATTCATCAGCAGCCATGATGTCCCCACTTTCAGCAGTTGATACTGGTATGACAAGAGGTGATCCAGACCCTCTTTCTTCTTCACCACTTCCTTCTACAGATACTGAAGAAGTGGTAGCTGGGGCAGTTTCTTGACCAATTTCTCCAGAATCTTGATGAGATGATTCTGGAAGGGATGATACCAGGACTCCGTCTCTCCTAAGACGACGAGTTCTATTCCTTGGCCTGGTGGGATTGGGTGGAATTTCAACAATATTCTCAGCATGCTGCTGAAGATCTGGGGCTATCTGGGAAATAGGTTGCACCCTTTCAGCAATAACAGCTTCAGACATTTCCTCATTGTTGTGAGGCTCACCAGCAACCTCCTCATCTGGTGATGATGCATTTGCCTCTTCTTGATTTCTAAATTGATATAACATCACCGATGGAATGTCGACCTCAGTAGGAGATGAGGTCAACTGGTTGAGGTCCCTCAGATATTCACATAAAGAAAAATGAGTTGTATTTACTGTATACTCATTTTTCAAAGCCCTTCTGAATATGATGGACAAAAATCGAATAAATGGAATGAAGGCTTTCCTGCTCTTGACCTTCAATCTGTCCACCAGATCATTAAAGAAAATCTGGGCAAAGTCCACCCTGTACCCATGCCACAAGTAGTAGGCAATCTGGAGCTGTGTCTGGTTTATCTGATCTAAACCTTTAGAACTGCCACCCAAACACTCAACAAGGTGAGTGAAGAAATATCTCCATGAATCTGTCAGCCTGCTCATATATACAGTGCCCTTCCTGAACAGCTGACCATTCTCATCCACTATCTCCGTGTGCCCCATCAATCAGCACACTTCCCTTTTGTTGATGCCAGAGGGAATCTCAACAGGCATTTCATTCTCATCAAAATAATTTATCCTCAGGGCATCTCTGAGGGAATCAACAGTAATGGTGAAGCTTTTTGTGCCTTGTTTTAGTGTGTAGTAGATGGATTCATCACATTCCACATACAATGCAGTATACCAGAATTCACACAGATAATCATGATACATTTTGCCCGGATTTAGGGTTAGGGCACCATAGAGTGGACTGCTCAAGAAGAAGGTGTTCAACCTTCCAATAATTGAAGTTGCAGAATGATTAGTTGAGAGTTTGGCCATCCAGTTATTCATGTTTATGCTTTTAGAAGATATATGATTTGCCTTCTTGACATTTTCAGCAGGAGTATAATTTGCGGCTAGAAGATTTTTAGGAGATGGTTTAGGAGCCATTTGAGATATATGAAAATGAAAGTGAAGGAATTTAAGATTGATAACAGAAATTTAATAAGAGAGATGATGATGATTCGAGAGTAAATGAAGAAGGAAATAAATGAAGGAATTTGAAGGTATGGGAGCAAATGATTTTCGAGATGAAACTGAAAGGAAAGGTAAATGTGGGTATTTATAGACGAAAGAGAAAATGAATTTCAAAACGGTAATTTTGAAAAATTTCAAAACAATTTTGATCGGTTTTGACATCCGCATTTAATGTTTCCCATCACACATAAATGTATGACGGTTGACAGCCCACAAAAATTACTAACTTCCACTTTTGGTCTTCCCAAGGTAACAAAACCATTATTTAAATTGAAAAAGTCATGCCACGTAAAGTGAACAGTAACTGTCCAGATGAAAAATTTGTAAGGTTGGCATGCACTAGCCTCAAGTATTAAAAAAAATGATTTGACACATAAAAACTCATTTTAATGCATCTGGAGGTTGACAGAACACTCCAGTTTCACTAGTGGATTAGGCCAGTAGAGTATGCATTAATGGTACACTAGAGGGACACTCCAGTAAGTACCCAGATTTGACCATTCTGGTAATCCTCAAACACGCACATCAACTAATATAAACAAATGAGAGGGACACATTTACAAAGCAATTGAAGTCACTTCAAACATGCACATCAACTTATCCAGTATTAATAAGAGGGACACATTTACAAGGTACTAGAAACATTTGTCCAGTGAGAAAATAAATTAATAAATTCCCCCTGAAACTTAGATATATAGAAAAAAAATGTGGTCTGAGTCTTTCCCCTAGAATGGTGATCCATAAATCTATCAGTGCAAGGATAGTATCATAAAGGCGTTCGATAGGTTTACTGGTATAGATTTATAAATCTGGAATCAAAGAACCCTGTCATTGTCACAAAGGCGTTCATAACAAGGTTCCAGATTAAGTGTTCAACATTCCCAACTCACTGACAAGATTTTGAAAAGTTTTCTCATCCAAGGGTTTTGTAAATATGTCAGCAAGTTGTTTATCAGTGGGAATAAAGTGGATTTCAACATCATTTTTCATTACATGATCGTGAATAAAATGATACCTCACATCAATGTGTTTCGTCTTGGAGTGCATGACTGGATTATTTGAGATAGCAATGGCACTCGTATTGTGACAAAAGATAGGAGTCTTTGTATACTTAATACCATAATCAAGCAACTGGTGCTTCATCTAGAGTTTCTGAGCACAACAATTGTCTGCAGATACATATTCTGCTTCAGCAGTGGATAAAGAGATTGAAGTTTGCTTCTTACTGGTCCAGCTCACCAGTTTGCCACCAGGGAAATGACATCCACCAGTAGTGGATTTCCTGTCTATCTTACAACCTGCATGATCTGAAACTGAATAACCCATTAGATCTAAGCCTGAGCCTTTGGGATACCAAAGACCCAAACTGGGAGTACCCTTAAGGTACTTCAAAATGCGCTTTATAGCCGCCAGATGAGATTCTTTTGGGTTAGACTGATATCTGGCACAAAGACATGTTGCAAACATTATATCTGGTCTAATGGCAGTTAAATACATTAGTAAACCAATCATGCCTCTATAGGCAGTGGTTTTCACTGGCTTCCCATCAGGGTCTGAATCTATTGTTAAAGGTGCAGAAATTGTAGTTGATTTTGAAGGTGAAGAATTCATATCAAATTTTCTTAAAATATCTCTAACATATTTTTCTTGATTAATAAAAATACCATCACTAGTTTGTTTAATCTGGAGTCCAAGAAAAAATGTTAATTCACCCATTAAACTCATTTCGAATTTTGAAGACATGATTTTTGAAAATTTCTTGCACAAAGATTCATCAGTAGAACCAAAAATAATATCATCAACATAAACTTGTACCAACAAAAGATTACCTCTTTCATGAAGAATAAATAAGGTATTGTCAATTGCACCTCTTTTGAAACCGTTTTCTGATAAGTGTTTGGTCTGAGTATCATACCAGGCTCGAGGGGCTTATCTGAGGCCATACAGTGCCTTGTCCAGACGATATACCCAATGTGGATGTTTTTCATCAATGAAACCTAGAGGTTGCTTGACATAAACTTCTTCTTCTAATTCTCCATTCAAAAATGCACCTTTTACGTCCATCTGGTAGACCTTGAACTTATGATGAGCAGCAAAGGCTAAAAACATTCTGATGGCTTCTAACCTTGCTACTAGTGTAAATGATTCTTCAATGTCAAGGTCTGTCTGGACGTACCCTTGTGCCACCAATCTGGCCTTATTTCTGATCACATGACCATCTTCATCAACCTTATTCCTAAAGACCCATCTAGTTCCAATTGGTTCTTTCTTGCCAACTGGAGGAGGAACCAGATTCCAAACTTTATTTCGTTTGAACTGGTGAAGCTCTTCTTGCATAGCTATCACCCAGCTTGGGTCATTCATTGCCTCGTCAATCTTCTTCGGTTCAATCAGTGATAAGAAGCTGACATATAAACATTGTTCACTGGAGGCACTTCTGGTCTGAACCCCTCTGCTGGAGTCACCGATAATCTGGTTGATTGGGTGAGCTCTTGTCCATTTAGAGTATTGACCAGGATTGTTTCTTACAAAAATATCAGTGCAAGAATTCAATTGATTTTCTGGAATGGAATCTTGCCAGACAACTTCAGCATCTTCATCAGAATCTGTAAGATCACGATTTGCATCATGAAATTCTTCATTTAAAGGCATTTCTTGGATTACTGGCTCAAAATCAATTGAATCTGATACTGGAGGAGTAGTACGAACATCTGATCCAATAACAAGTTCAGAGGGCAGTTTGAAACTTATTGAAGGATATAATGAAGTATTACTGGGAGGTTTTTTAATTTGCACTGGTTCCACGTCAGGATGACTGGAAACATCTTCAGATGAATCTTTATTGAAGTTGATAGGATCAGATTCACCAAAGATAATTGGACTTTCTGGGGGAAAATTAAGGGTTGGCTTTTTATTGATTGCTTCATTTGACTCATCAAATGTGACATGAATTGACTCCAGGACCTTTTCCAGTCTTTTGTTGTAGACTCTGAAAGCTTTGCGAATGGCTGAATTCGCCTAACTAACTGGAGTCGTTCAGGATGTATACTGGACATCCAAAAATGTGAAAATAACCAATATTTGGTTTTCTATTTCTCAATATTTCATAGGATGTCTTCTTGTGTCTCTTCACATATACTGAGCGATTTTGAGTGTGACAAGCAGTTGCAATTGCTTCAGCCCAGTACATTTTAGGAAGACCAGATTCAGCAAGCATACTCCTGGCAGCTTCTATCAGCGTTCTGTTCTTTCTTTCTACAACTCCATTCTGCTCTGGAGGGCGTGCTGATGACAAATTCTGGGAGATGCCAGTGTCAGTACAGAATTTCTCCAGAGTTGCATTCTGGAATTCTGTTCTATTATCACGTCTTAACTGACACACTTTTCGCTTGTATTTGAGTTCAATTTGCTTGATAAGAGCGATGACTTCAGCAGCAGTTTCATTCTTTGACCTAAGAAATATTACCCAACAATATCTGGAGTATTCATCAACAACTACCAGGGTATATTTCTTACCAGCACGAGTCTGAACATTCATTGGACCAAGGAGGTCCATATGAAGCATATGTAGAGGTTCAGATATGCTAAAATTCTGTTTTGTCTTGAAACTGGTGTGTTTCTGCTTCCCCATCTCACATCCTGGACATGGTCTTTCCTCTATAAAGGAGACAGAAGGTATCCCATCTGCAAGTTGTTTTCTGGACAACTTATTGATATTTTTGAAATTTAAATGGGATAACCTTTTATGCCATAGCCAGTTTGTGTCTTCATCAACCTTGGTATAGAAAAACTGCTCTGAAGGAGAGCTTTCCATATCCATCACGTACACATTCCCTTTTCTTGGAGCAATCAGTACTACCTTCCAATCCTTATTAAATACGATGCCTTGAGAGATGTTAAATAACACCTGGTAGCCATCATCACACAACTGGCTCACACTTATGAGGTTATATTTGAACCCATTTACATAAGCCACTCGTCTTAATTTGACTTGACCATTATTCAGAACATCGTATCCCTCAGTCTTTCCATAACCATCATTTCCAAAAGTAATGGAGGGTCCGTCTGAAACTTCGAACTCTTCCAGCAGGGTCTTACATCCGGTCATTGTCGTGCCAGCAGCGCTGTTAAGATATCAAATATATTTCTTTCGATCGCCCTGCACATCCACCAGATTATTAGTTTAAAGGTTTACGAACCCATCGACTGATGGGTTCTCTGAATCCACAAGGATGGATCCCAGCTGGTATCTGGTTGATTTCACTTTCAAAAATAGTGGGTTTCTCAGTAAACACTACTGGAACTAACAGTTTTGAAACCTTTTTCTTTTTCTTGTCAACAGGCGTGCTCGATTTTTCTTTCTTGGAAAAAGGTTTTGTATTTTGTTTAGGGCCAAATGAAGTACTCTCAAAATTGTTAATTCTTGCATTACAACTTTGAACTTGTTGAGCCAGTAGTTGAAACTAACTCTCCAGCCTTAACAAAATATTTTCTTCAGATAACACCGTAGCCTTTCCAGATGACTGTACCTTTGGCTTAGGTGGAGGAACAACATTCTTCTTTTTCGAACCTAGGGTTCTTTAGAAGATGATTCAGGCAAAGGTTTATTCTGCTTAACCTTCTTGACTGGAGCATTCATCTGGGGAGCTCCAGTCTTAACCTCAGACAATTGAACAGGAGGAATAATACAAGTTTTGGGCATTGTTGGTGTTATAACACGATTTCTGCTCTTGATTTGATCTCAACAATGGCGGATCAAGTGTGTGTGTTCTTGGTGTGTTTAGTGTGTGTGATTTCTAGAGAGAGAGAGAGAGATTGGAACGAACTGTATTAAGTGTGTGTAAAAAATGGATCAAAAGGCTTATGATTTCTAAGGAGTTGAGGATATTTATAGTCTAAATATACAATTAAGCTAATTAACACTCCTAGTCCCTCAACTTTAGAAATCATTTCACCATGTCTTAACAACAACTAAGTCCACTAACTTAAATTACAATTTATCACTATTTTGGATTTCTAACATTCTTCCCTTTAGTGATATATTGTATGAATGAAGTACGTGTTATTTTGTCTTGTAGGAATTAAGTTGATAAGCCCGGTGGTGAAGACAATTGGTGTGATGAAACAAGTCTTCAAAGCTTTCTCATCGTCTCTGGAGAACTTGAATCAATCTTGGTCTTGGACTTCTCGAAGTTAAAACATGATGAAATTCTCAATGTTCTTTTTGAACAGAGAATAAAATGAATGAGTCTAGAATCTTTGAAAATTGTTGAACCATCAATCAGAGTTGTCTTTTGAAGTGCGGAAGGTATAAACTTGGCTTTGGTTCTTCAATCTTCGATTCTTGAATGAAAATTTATTTCCTTGGAATGATGTATCCAAAACTTATACTCTCCCCCTTGATATATGCATTGGAGCTTCTTGATCAAGTATTACTATATGACTTTGAAGATCTTGAATAAAATGTGTTGATGAAGACTCTTTTAAAGCTTTACTTCTTTGTCTTGAATCTTCCAATCAATCTTTCAACTTTTGTAGCTTTGATCTTTGTCATTTTGACTTAAACACTTTGGAGAGTAAACTTTTGAACAAAACTTGAATAAATCTCTTATGAAAAATCATGCTCCCCCTCAATTCATGAGTGTAAGCATTTTGAAGCATTTTTGGACATCATATCCTTATCTTTGTAATTATCTTTTTCAAGTCAAAAACTCAATTCTGAAAATGAACAACTCAAATCTGAAAATCTGAGCTCGATTGACTGAAATTCAATTAATTACAAGTTTTCCCATCAATCCCATACACTAAATATTCTCTCTTATCTTTTATCCGTAACCTCTATACACTCACTACAACCTTCTTACTAACTCCATGTTTGCACAAATCAAGCTCAAAGGTTTTCTTTCTCAATCAATCATAATATTTTTCTCCCCCTCATAATGACAAAGTTGGGAACCAATGTCATTATGCAAACATTGATTGATAAAATACGAAAAGAAATATCACAAGTTAAAACTAGATTTGCATGGAGAAATATCAAACAACAACACATCAACCCAATTCAATAGTCCTAACCCAAAGAATCCTAAGGGTAACTAAAATGTAAGGTTGAATTTGTTGGTACAAATGTTATAGTATGGTGTTGGTGGTTTTTGTGTTTGTGAGATGAGAAATGGAAAAACCGGATAAGGATGATTCGTTAAAATGTTCAAAAATCAAAAGGATTAATGAAATAACCGATAGAAATTTATGACATTTTTCGGATTTCCTATGTATCATTGAATTATGCACAAATCAGTTTTCTAACATAGTTTTCTAACAAATCAGCTTCAAAGAATAGAAATCATGGTCAGTGTCACCTAAGGCGTTCGATAACCACAATCTATTATCCTTAAAGACTTTTAGGTAACATCCGAGGTCACTGATAGACTTCTCGTTCACTCAATAATTACACAAGTGTAATTTTGAGACCTACGTTCAACGTTGGAAAAGATGTTAGCATTGGTAGGATTTCCATTTGATCATTGTGGAATATCAATTAAGATATCACTACAAAGGTTCCGGCTATATCACATAGATATGCAATAATATCACAAAGATATGACTCAAATGTGTCTTAAGAAAATGAATAAGGATCAAATTAATGATCAAGCAAGATAGCTCTAGACACAACGTGATTAAATGAAGTTGGGGACCGGAGCAGAGTGTCGCCCTTATTCAATATCAACATCTTCCAAATGAAGAGTCAATAGAAATGCGAAAATCTCCGTGAGAAATAAAACAAGTATTTGTTAATAAACACTTGAGTGGTTAGGTAAAGATGTTCATCGCTTCACTGGGTCCATGAAGTCTTAATCAAGATATCAACAAATGACATCCGATATAAATGTATTTTACCCGGCGATTTTGAGAAATTTAGGGAAGGGTGTCATTTCTTTTAACTCTTTTTTCACAACATATCACCATAACCTCTCACTTTTTGACTTTACTCCCTCCTTCCTATTTGCACGAAACCATCATCACTCAAAATACCCTTACAATTTAAAGAAAGACTTGAATACTCCGGGGTTAAAACTTATCGGTGATGATGAAGTTCATGGAGTGAATGAATCTCTCAAGTGCAAACTAAACACCGAACTTCAATTGATGAGAATCATTTGCAAATCATCAAATGTGTGTAAGAAAATGATTTGAAAACACATTTGAAGTTTTGAAATCACAAACTCCCTCTTAATCTATGCAAAGGTAGATCTTAAAAGTTTTTCATAGAAAGGTAGAGCAAAAATTGGTTTTTGTGAAGTCAAAAAGAGTAAAATCTTTCTTGTGATATATACATGGAAAAACAAAAATTTGAGAGTCTAAAAGTGAACAAGATTTTAAGAAACACAAAGTTTTGCGTCAACAATAATGTTCATAGTAAGACTACTAGGGAGTACACAAAGGCGTTCAATACTTCGCATCTTACATCAACAAGTTGGATGCAAATAAAACATTTAAGCACAAATTTAACTCAATCAATTGTTCAAGATGAGACAACTTAGGGAGTACACAAAGGCGTTTAATCCTTCGCTTCTCATATCAACAATTGAGATTAAAAGAACGGGTTATACACAAAGTATGTATAAGCCATCTTGAAATAAATAAATCATTTAAGCACGGGTTACATACAGTGTATATGTAAACCACAAAGATATAAATAAAACTATGAAGCCCGAGTTACATACATAGCATATGTAAGCTACTTAAAAAAAATAAAAATAAATAAAGAAAATCTTTTTGTTATTTATCAAAATTTTATATTTTTGTATTTGATTTTTATCTTTTCAAATTTTGTATTTTGTTTTTCAAGAATGTATCAAGAACAAAATAAGTTAAGGTTCAAGATTTAAGATGCCAAGCTTAAAGATAAGAAAGTTAAACCTTTTCTCATCCAATGGTTTGGTGAACAAATCTGCAAGCTGATAGTCAGTTCCCACAAAGTAGAGCTCGATGTCACCTTTCTTAATATGATCTTTGAGAAAATGATATCTCACATCAATAAGTCAACACTAGGTTGTTGGCAATAACCCTTTGCAACTAATCGAGCTTTGTTCCTTACTACCACTCCATTCTCATCCTTCTTGTTCTTGAAAATCCACTTTGTTTCAATAGGTTCATCTTCTCTTGGATTTGGAACTAATCTCCATACTTTCAGTCTTTCAAACTGAGTGAGTACGTCTTGCATAGCTTTAACCCATTTTGGATCTCAAAGAGCTTCAGAAACAGTTTTGGGTTCAATGTTGCTAAGAGAAAGTGCAATAAGACACTCATTCACTGAAGTACGAGTAGTTACTCCGGCTTGTGGATCTCCAATAATATTATCAACAGGATGATCTTTTCGCATACGTGACCATTTGCGATCATGGGGAAGCGGATCTTGTTGATTGACATCAACATCATCATCATTAAAACCAGAGTTTTGCTGAGAGATGGAATCATAGCTTGGTAGAACAACTTCCTCGTAAGATGGATGATTGAAATCAAGAGGCACATATACATTTGGAGTGTTTATCTGATTGGTAGTCTAGGTATATTGGGTAGGTTGTTCTTAAACATTCACTGGAGAAGAATTATCAGGAGAGGATTGAGAAGAAGAATCATTAGAAGAGGATGAAGAACTACTACATGAAGAAGTAGCATCTTGCTCAAAAGAACTTGATGATGATTCATGATGATTGTCAGGAACTGGATCATGATTCGAAATTGGTTCAATGATGATTTGAGGTTATTCATCATGAATCGGTTTAGAATTGTAGAATTCTTCAAAAAGAATATCTAACTCATCACTTGTTGGAGCTGGAAACTTCTTGATTTTAGATGCTAAAGTAGAAGTCCTTGATGAAATACTTGAAGCACTTGGATCATTACTTGTTGGTAGCAAACTTTCTTGCTCAAAGATCATGCCTGACATCTCATCAAAAAACATTCATTGTTTCTTGAATTGTATTTGTTCGGCGATTGTAGATTCGGTAGGCAATCGATGTCTTGGAATAACCAACAAAGTAACCTTTATCACCTTTCTTCTCGAACTTTCCAAGATGTGAAAATAGTTGATGTTGGGTTTCCGTTTGATAACAACCTCGTAAGGAGTCTTCTCAAAACGCTGATTAACAATGGACTGATTCTGAGTGTGACAAGCAGTGTCAACAGCTTCCGCCCACATGTTGGAAGGCAACTTAGAATAAGCAAGCATGGTTCTTGCAGCTTCCACAAGCGTTCGATTTCTCCTTTCAACGACACCATTTTGTTGTGGGGTACGAACCGCAGAGAATTGGTGAGTAATGCCTTTAGATTTACAAAATTCATTTAACACGGCATATTTGAACTCAGTTCCATTTTCCGAACGGATGTAACGGACTGGAAGTTGAAGATTTACTTGAGTAGAAGTGATGAAATCGATCAAAGTTTGAGTTGTTTCATCTTTGGAGGCAAGAAACTTGACACAAGTATATCTTGAATAATCATCAACAATAACCAAGATGTATCTCTTCCCATTTCGGCTTTGTACTTTCATCGGCCCACAAAGATCCATGTGAAGCAAATGAAGAGGTGCTAATGAATTTGGAGATTTCTTAGGTTTATGAGAAGCTCGTTTAATTTTCCCAACAGCACAAGAAGGACACACATGCTCACTTTCATACTTATAGTCTGGCAAGCCTTCAACAAGATGCTTGTTGACCAAAGTATTGATGGTAGGAAAATTTAGGTGAGAAAGCCTTCTATGCCACAACCAAGAATTCTTTGATGTAGCTTTCGAAATGAGACAAATATTATCGGTTGGTTGGTTATCATCGAGATTAATGGTAAAAAGGTTATCATCACAGTCGCCACACAAAATGTGAACTCCGTCTAGAGTTTGAACTTTGCAAAGAGATTGTCGAAAAAGAACTTGAAGATTGTTGTCACAGAATTGTCCAACACTGAACAAGTTATGACTTAATCCTTCAACATAGTGAACTTTCTTAATGACAATTCCATTGCGTTCAATATCACCATAGCCTAAGATAGGAGCGAAATTGTTGTTACCAAATCGAACAGTTCCCATGAATCGTTCGATAAAGTTCTTGAGCAATGTTTTATTGCCAGTCATGTGTTTTGAACACCCAGAATCGAGTGTCCAAACACAGATGGTTATTTCCTGCAATCAAATAGAATTAACCGACTTTAGGTACCCACTTGAAAACGGGTCCTTTGTGGTTAGTTAAAACAAGCAGGGTATATAACTTAGGAAACGCATACAAACATGCTTTGGAATCAATATAGGCATTAACAAGCACATTATCAACAAGCACATTTGGATTAAACAAACGAACATTAACATACGAAGTTGGATATTTGGAAAACAGTTTTGGAGATTCCTCTTTTGATTCAACTTTGATTTTGGTAGATTCAATCTTTTTCTCAGTTTCAGAATCAAAAACATATTCTCCCTCCATGAATTTATCAAAATCATCTTTTGTGAAAGGTTTAACCGGAGAGATTTTTGAAAAATCGGGAATCTTGGTATCCAACTTCACACTATGGGTAGTCATAGGAATGAAATCAACTTGAACTGACACATCTTTGGTTTCACAAGAAATTAGAGTAGAGGTATCAACACCTATACTAGCACTAAGCTTAGGGTGAACAACTAACTTTTCAAGAGAATCACAAGTGAAAAACCTATAGTAGTACCATATCAAAACTAAACTATGCGCAAGTTCGTCATAAGATAAATCAGATTGCACATAATCATCAGCTATAGTAGCATCAGTTTGACATGAATACTCAAGAGAATCAGTCAAGGTCTGGATGAAGGAATCAGTAGATGAAACACAAGTAGTCTGAGTGAAATGGTCTACTAAAGCACTTAGGTCAGTTTGAGTAGAAACATCCATACAAACTTTCTTAGTATCCACAACAGCTAATTTATCCTCCGAATTTGGACTTTGAGACTTTAAGTGATCAATAACATTTTGTTGAGATTCCACCTTTTGTTTCAAACCTTCTATTTGTTTTTCCAAAAATGTGGATGGAACATACATTTTAGTAGGTTTAGGTGAAATACCAATTGACTCTTGGTTTTGAAAATTTGATGCTATTTCTTCTAATTTGTAAATTGAAGATTCTTTAAAATTATAGGAAGCATTTATAGCATCATAGTTAACCAAAAACTCAGTTTGAGGTATTTTCTAACCATCATCAGTCTCAAATTCGTCATCCAGTGGACGAATGAATTGTTGTACCATACCAAGTTGAAGAAATTTTTCATCATACAATGGTTCTATTTCATCCTTGGCTTTTTGTAATGGTTTGATATTCTCAAATCCCAACCCGAGAAGAAGTTCCGATTTGTCAATTTTTGACTTGTTGAAATAGGCGGTAAAATCCAAAAGAGGGTTTTGTTCAACTTTATATAACTTCTCTTGATAGAAAAGTATATTCTTTTTAAATTCCTCAATTTGGTTTTTAAGATTTTCAATCTCAACACCTTTCAATAAACAAGTATGATTTAAATCAGAAATCTTTCTTTCTAGTTTAACATTGTTTGGTTTGGATTCTTGAAGCTTTTTATTTAGAATATCAATATCCATTTGTCTAGCATTTGCCCGAAGCCACTCATTGGTCTTTTGAATTTCAAGATCTTGATTGGCTTTTTCAAGATCATGAATGGTCTTTTCAAGATTGTGACATTTATGCAATAACTTAGAATCAGGAGAGGCATTCAACTCACATTCTCTAACCAACATTTGATCTTTGTATGTTTGAAAATCTTGTTTAATAGTATCATAATCAAAAAGTAATTTTGAATGTTCTTCAAAGAGTTTTGAAAATTCACTTTCAGAAAAAGAAATACTATTTTTCAACTTCTTATTTTTGTTGGTTAAAGACGTAATATGAGTTGTCAAATTTGACAAAGCTAAATCAAACGACTCTTTATCTTTAACAATTGAAAAAGTAGAGTGTAGATTTACCTCATCATCCGGGTACTCTTCATCAGTGCTTTCAGCCTCAAAAGCTTTGTCCTTGGCCAACCTCGCCATGAAGCACACATTTGCAGAGAGATCTTCATCTTCATCATCCGAGAGCAACAGCCATTTGTCATCTTCAGCAAGCAATGCATGACCGGCTTCCACTTGCTTTGCCAACAACATCTTCTGCTTGTAGTACTCATAGTTCCGCTTACAAGGTTGCTTGCAATCAATTGCAAAATGACCAGGAATCCCACAATTGTAGCACTTTTTGTCAGAAACTTTACCCTTCTCAACAACTTGTTTGTCATAACCTTCAACTTTCTTTTCAACATGCTTGGATCCACTTGATTCACCTTGATCATAACTCTTTGAATGATAGTGTTCCTTCTTGGGAAATGCACTTGTGGAAGAAGTGCGGAGATTGTTGTTTGTTGGCCTCGCTTTGTAGAACTTTTTCTTGAAGTGCTTGGTAACCGCGGCAAGAGCTTGATATAATTCGTCATAAACACCATCTCTTGGAGCCAACATATCATCTCCCTCCTCATCAGACGAAGAAACAACAACCATTTGCCTTTTAAGAGCTTCAGAAACCTTCTTTTCAGCAATTAATGCCAAAGGATCAGAAGATACAACTTCTGGCATTGTGTTTGATGAAGCTTTGTTTAGGACTTGATGTTCATTGAGTTTGAAGTATTCATGAAGATTATGGATGGAGAACTTGGCCAGATTTTGATGTTGCTTAATCTGTATTCCATAATCTTCCCATTCAGGACCAAGAGCTTTGATGAATTTGATGTTTAACTCAATCTCTGATTTCTTGACATTGTTCTTCCTAAGTTCATTTATGACATTGCAGAATTTAGAGTAGACAGCCTCTAGAGATTCATTTGGCAATTTGCTGAAGTTGTCAAACTCAGTCAACACATTTGTCAATCTTATTGTTGAAGTTAGGTCAGATCCTTCCATTTGTCTTGCCACCTCATCCCATATCTCCTTGGTTGTATCATAATAATCAACAGAACCATAGATTTCATCTGGTAGTGCTTTGTATAAGCATGATCTAGCTCTGTTATCTGCAGTTGTTCGATCTATTTGTTCAGCATTCAAAAGATCAAGAATGAGTATAGCACCAATAGTGGGATGAAGATGAACTGCAAGTCCATTAAGAATGGAATCTTTAAGTAGGTGACCATTTGGTTGACATTCCACATAGTCCATGAATTTTTTCTTCCATAATCCATACGAACCACGGTAGAGAACTGGAGGTCTTGTATCTGAACCTAAAGCCAATGCTTCACGAGAAGCCATTTGAAATTAATTTGATTTGAAAAGAGATTTGAATTAAGATTTGAAGAAACTGGGAAACGAAATGGTCTTGGATGAGATCGTCCTAGAAGATCGTCTTGACAGGAGATCGTCTTAAGTGAAAGACAGTTGAGACGATTTGAATGAGATCATCTTGGAAACTTTGAGTGAAATTTGGTTAAGTATTGAAAATAAAGTTGAAATTGAGGTAATTTGTTGAAATGAAATGAATTGAAACGATCTTGAGAGAATCGTTTTGGAATTTGGAAATGAAACGGTCTTAATGAAGATCGTCTTGGGTTTTAATGACTTGTGAAAATTTTCTAAGTATTTTTGAGAAAAATGGACAGAGTTTTGATATGAAATGGAATGAAAGAAATTTGAGCAAAACCAATCAATAAGATCAGTTACCCAGAAAGTGTGTGATTCCCAATCACAACGACTTCAAATGTTCAACCAAACCACAACACCTTGCACAAGAAACTGAGACGATCTTGTCAGGAAAGTCTTGTGTTTCAAGAAGCTGAGACAATCTTGTCAGGATCGTCTTGGCTTTCTGTCACAAAACTTAACAATTTTTAAATACTTATAAGTATTTGAGGATTAGTTAGCCACAAACAAACACTTAACCTCACAAACACTTGCTAGAACGATCTTGAGGAGATCGTCCTACAAGACACAAAGCACAAAGTATGAGAAATGAATAATCAAGCACTGAGACGATCTGAGAAAGATCGTCCTAGTGAAGATCATCTGGAGGTCATCTTCTTCATCACAACAGTTTGCAAAAACTCCATTGATGACTTTTAAAGCTTCAATATCTTTCGAATTACTTGGAGTTAGAACTTGAAATCACTTGCAAAATGTTTGTAATCACGTCCGCATCAAATCCTTGAACAAATTCAGCTAATAACACAACAGAATCAAAATCCAAATTTTGAGCGCCAAAAACCAAAAATTCAATCACGAGAATTCGATTGAATTGGAACGTAAAACTTGACAGAATTATGTTTTGAGCTATGAGGAATCTATTGGTGAACAAAAATTGATGATTTTATGTGTTTTAATCGATGAAAAATGATGAAACAGGGAACGGTATAAAAAAACGGTTTTTGATATGAATTTGGATGAAAATTGAGATCAAAATCAGTTATAGATCGATATCAAAGTGATGTTTTGCTCTGATACCACATGTTATAACACGATTTTTGCTCTTGATTTGATCTCAACAATGGCAGATCAAGTGTGTGTGTTCTTGGTGTGTTTAGTGTGTGTGATTTCTAGAGAGAGAGAGAGAGATTGGAACGAACTGTATTAAGTGTGTGTAAAAAATGGATCAAAAGGCTTATGATTTCTAAGGAGTTGAGGGTATTTATAGTCTAAATCTACAATTAAGCTAATTAACACTCTTAGTCTCTCAACCTTAGAAATCATTTCACCATGTCTTAACAACAACTAAGTCCACTAACTTAAATTATAATTTATCACTATTTTTGGATTTCTAACAGTTGGTTTATCATAGATAGTGCTAGGTTTTAACACTTCAGGCAATCGGTCAACAACAGGTATTAATGTAGCAGCATTGGCATCACCCCCCAGATATGCACGTTTTTGTGAGGGGTACTGGTTACGTGCAGCATCATATGGTTTCTTGGTCTCAAGCCATGACTGGATTACAAGTTTTTCTTTCGATAAAAGATTTTCCAGTTCTTCTTTTTCTTGGACCAGTTGTTCAGTAACCAAAACTTGTGCTTTGAAAGTGAGTTCAATATCTTGCAATTCTTTTAACTTAGATTGTAAGTTTGTCATTTCAGAAAAATCTGTTTCAAAATTATTTGACATTTCTGAACGAACAGTTTCCACAAACATTAAATCAGAGTTTAAAGCTTCAGCAATGTCCAATTTTAATTCAGGATCAGTTTCTTTGTCATAATCTATTACCTTTTTAATGACAATGTCCACCCATCTTCCAGATGTGACATCTTCTTTCACCAGATGCTCTTCATCAGCTAGAGCCATATAACAACAATCTCTTTCATCTTCATCATCGACTGATGAGTCATCAAAGGGAACCCATTCTTCTTTAGCCACCATGCATTTATTATTATCTTTTTCTGCAGACATGAGAGCAATTTGTGCCTTAAGCTTTTTGTATTTTAATCTGTAGCTATCATCAGGTTTGTTATAAGATGTTGATGGACTAAATTGTGCGACAAACTGATTGGGCTTGCACTCTTTCATGAAATGACCTTTCTTGCCACACTTAAAGCATGTCAGATTGGTCTTGTCAGTGGAAGAACTGGGTGCAATGTGTCCAGTGGGTCTGCTAGCTCTGGCTTTGAAACGATTAAACGTTTTAGCCATCATAGCCATCAGATCATCACTATCAGTTTCATCATAATCTGGAGAGATATTATTCATGACTCCAGAATCCATTAATTCAGACATCATCTTCTTCATCAAAAATACATTCTCGGAAGACATTAATGCTACACATGGTGGTTCAGTATGACTAAGCACAGGGGAACTACTGGAAGCATGATTAATAACATCTTTTTCTACCTCAATTCTCTGGGCTTGATGCTCTTCAGTGAATCTGAAGGCTCCATACAAAGATGACAGAGTATGAGAATGCAAGGTTTTACCTTGTCTCAAGACCACGATCATATGAGACCATTTTGAAGGGAGAATATCACAAAATTTTTCAAGAAGTATGTCCTTGTCTTTTTCTACCCTAAGCCCTCTTAACTGGTTTATGAGAGACATAAATCTGGTGTAGGTACCAGTTAATGATTCAATGATAGGGCAAAAAATGACTCGTACTTCTTATTCAAAGCCACTTTCCTGGTAACAGTAGTATCATCACCACCTTCATACTGGTTCACTAGTTTATCCCACATGCTTTTGGCACTGGGATAAAGCACTAGTGTGGGAATAAGAGCTTCAGGAACGACCCCGAGGATCATGACTTTTAAGGTAGTGTCAATATTGACCAGTCTTTTTTCCTCTTCAGACTAGTGTTCCTCTCTCTTGTCCCTCCCATATCTTGCTCTAGTTGGATCAAGAAGTGGATTGAGAGGACTTCTAGGAATATAGGGTCTTTCATTTAAAATTTTAAGCATATTCCTCTCAATACTAATAACATGTAATAACATCCTAGCTTTCCACCTGCCAAATTCATCACCATTCCCACTGAATTTGGGAACAGGAGTGTTTGAGTATTTCACATGCACATGTGGAGAAGCAGGAATAGGAGGTGGTGGTGGTGGATTATTGTTAGCATGGTCATTGGTTTGTTCAAATTCATTTATAGGTGGAGGTCCAGTGTTTAAAGGGTTTCCTTGTGTATTCTCTGGGTTGGCCATCGAGAAAATGCAGATCTAGGCAAGTATGTTAGTCTTCTGCTCTGATACCAATTGTGAAGTTCCTCACTCGATGGTTTAACCCACAAGTGTAGAATAACAAGTCAAGTAATTACTAGATAGGACTAGTATGAAACGTCAAGTAAGCATTAGATTGGACTAGTATTACGATAAATATAAATGCAAGAATATACATAACGTAATACGTACTTAAGCAATATAAATATAAGCAAGTAAGTAAATGGTGAGATACAATGTAATTTTCAAGTGTATTTTACTTATTGATGTTAAATAAAATACAAGGTTGTTGCGGAACAAGATATTACAAAGTAAGTATCTAAACAACCTACGAATTACAAGTGATCTAGTTTTGCTAAATAAACTCTTTGATCGAATTACTTATAGTTGTGAAGTATGACTGTTTAGATCGAGAGTATTTGAGCAAAGGCACCAAATTGTAAAAGTATGTAATTTGGACGAGGAAGTGACTTGGTATTTATAGGCAAAAAGAATAAATATAATATTTTTTTTCCGTACAAATATGGTTACATGCATTTAAGGAAATTACTTTAATTCCTTAAATGCATTGATTGAAGTACAAGAATAAATTCACATGATAGTGACTTGTCTTCTAATTAACCAACCACCTTTACATGCGTGTAAGGCTTTTAACAAAAGACAAATGGATTGTCCGGGTAAAGGCATGTAAAGGCAGAAAGTCAATTCCTCGTAATCAGTGTTCAGACTTGTAAGGTCTAGAACACTGACAAGGACTCCAGTCAGGAGATCTGGTAAGTCTTCCAGTGAGCTTCGCTATTTGTCAGACTTCTTTCTTTAGACTTCAGTCTTCGACTTCAGTGAGAATGTTTTTCAGTGAAAAGATCTTGACTGGAGTGAAGTCCAGTGAACGAATCTGGTGGAATCCAAATTCCTGTACAAGTAAGTTGTTCACTGGTCTTCACATAATTTCTGGACAAATCTTCAGAGGGCTCCAGTAATCACGTCTGGAGCGAGTCCAGTAAATCTGGACCTAACAATAACTTTGCAAACACATACATTCTGCAATATTGTTGGTGTGTGCAATATTCTCTCAATCGCAAAAAGGAACATTTCACAACTCTAAGTGTTTCGATTATTAAGAGAATTTCCAAGTATAGATCAATTGTATTTCATAGGTTGTTAGGATATTTACATACGTGTATTATGTTGGTTCCGCAACAACCTTGTATTTTATTTAACACTAATAAATAAAATACACTTGAAAAATTACATATTGTCTCACCAATTTACTTTACTTGTACTTTACATTATTGCATCGTATTTACTTATTTGACTTGTCACCTTAATAAGTATACCTCCAGTTAACCTGGTACACTGTTCACTCTAAACTGGTCACGTCCAGATTAAGTGAAAGTGTTGGAAAGTACACTCACCATTGACATAGAGGTGTCTCCAGCACTCATCTATTCGTAGTTGGGACTTACAGCTTCCAAACGACTATAAGCATGACCACGTTTGATAATTAAATCTTTAATTATTTTAATTTTAAGTACTTTACTTAAATTGGCATTTCCACAACACAGCTAGTATTCCTTAGTTTCTTGAGTCCACGCATAATTTTTTCAAAGTCTAAATGCTTATGAAGCCTGAATATAACATAAGTCCACTTATTCCATTAGTAAAGCCTTAAAGATTGACGACGTTCACTCTCTTAAAGTACATATTCTAGTTATGAGGTCGCGTACATGAACGGAATGAATTAAAAACAATCGGAAAAGTACGTCGAGAAAATACTCTCAGATGACAGTTGTCACAGTGCTTTGCTTGTCGGGGGACATGACTAATACATAGAGGACTCGTATTAGTTTAGAAAAATATGATAGAATATATAAGTGATCTTTTAAGGGTTTTACGAGTAGTTTATATACTTATATATGTAATAATGTCTTGCATGATACTTTTCTTATATTCCCATACAACTTCTTTTTTTTTTTCCATATTTTAGGTGTTCTAGGGGTAGTGTCCTCGACACCAAGGCGACTTAAGCTATTATGTTTCATTGGTTGGTTAGCACCCACTACTATATTTGGGCTCATCGGGCATTAGGACTTCTGAGTTAATATCTACTTAATTATATGTATGTATGCCTGCCTAGTTGTTACCAACCTTATTTGCTTCATGGACCTGCTGGCAGGAGGTTAAGGGAAATTCTTGCACGTGCCACTCGTAATTGTCGCTCTGAGGCCACATGATTGGTTTTATGTAGACGAGTATGTTTATTAGGTTTTTATGTTGATGTTTAATGTTCAAATGTCTAATTTACTATGTATTGTGCAATTTCCAGTAAAATGTGATATGTGATACGTTTGCTACTCTAATCTACTTTAAGGTTGGCAGGTGATCCTCACTGACAATTATGCTTGCTAAACTCTTTCCACTCTCCTATTTTTGCCTCGTTTGGTCGGAGGTTTTATGGAAGCAGTCTCTCTACTTCTGGGTAGAGAGGACTGTCTCAACACTTTCATACTCCACTCACATAAATTGGGTACTGTTGTTGTTCTCCTTGTTTTTCTTTTTGTTTCGAACGTTGCAGGGCCCCATCATATACCCCACCCTTCGTCATATCCCTTTCTTGACGCCAAACGATGATGGCCAGGTACGACCAGGTCTTCCCAAAGGCTTTGTTTTCGACGAGCTGCATGGCGTATCTTACGACATTTTACTGGGTCTTGGGTACATTAACGCACGAAACTCGCAAATAGTTTTTCTATATGAATCATGTAATAACAATAGTAATACCCGTATGTAATCTTTTATTAACGAATTGAATATATGCAGTGAACAATTCCACTTTGACTACCTAAATGCCAATTAATCAAGCTGTCGAGCGGATATGACGTTAGTTCCTTTAAACGTACAATTTGGAAAAATGAAGTTTTATATAGAGACTGTGAGACTAATCTACACCACATAATAGTAAACACTGGTATTAATGATGAGCTTTAAAACAAGTCATGATATGCAATTCCCAAGGAAAAAAGAAAAACAGAAGTCAAGATAGACTAGTACGATATCCATATGTGTGGTGGCGGTATAATGACGAGGATAGATAGTGACAACGTTAAATCATGTATGTAACTAATATAAATGTGTTTGATTTTTAAAAAAGTACGTAGTAAAGATATTTTAATTTATTAAGTATAATTTAGTCAATTCGCAAATTATATTTTTCTTAATATTCAACATTAGTTTATAATTTTTATATAATATTATAAAAATATCAATATAAGAAAAATGTCGATGATTGACAACTAAAATTTGGTCACTAATAATCTTATTTAGTTATATTAAGTAAAAGTGGTCACTAAATTTGGTTACTAAACAAAATTACAGGCTAAAAAATAACATTTTTTTATCACTAAACAAATATAGTGACGGACCTTTATTGACGTTCGTCACTAATTTTGTTTGGTGACCAAATTTTGGTCCTTATGGAAAATTAGTGACCAAATTTTGAGTGGTCATTTTTCACTAAAGGTCCGTCACTAATTTTGTTTAAAGACAAAAAGAATGTTACTTTTTTGCCATTAATTTTGTTTATTGACCACTTTTTCTTAATGGTAACTAAATAAGGTTATTAATGACCAAATTTTAATTGTCATTAAAAAAATGGTCACTAATCGGTGTTTTTCTTGTAACGTATAGATGTACAAAGATAAAAGTAAATGTGTCAAATACTATTTATTCAACAGAATAATATTATTTTGATCTAATATTTAAGCATATTTTCTCCTTTTTTTATTTATTATTATTTACTAATATATTAAAACAAGATTATGTAATTTTTATATTCACATTGACATTTGGCATATTACCTGGACGATACATGTCATTTTCTAATTCCTATGATTCAAAGTTATTTTAGACCATCTTTAACCAAAAACATTGAAAGTCAGAGTATTGTTGACACGTCAGCATACAGTGACTTACTACACTCAACAACTTTTACCATTAACCCCTACATTGAGATCTCAATTTATTGGTGACACATCATCATTTAATTAATACTAAAACTACATTGTTATATTAAATTAGGAAACATATTATATTAATAAAAAATATTTCATTAATGAAAAATTAAAAAAATGAAATAATTTTTTTATAAAAATCAAAGTTAAGACATATATACTTTGGTCAGTTGGCGTCACATTACGTTGAAATATAACCCATTTGTAAATTACATAATACTTCGAGAGTTAAAGGTAAAAATATGCAAGTTGATAAATCAAAGAATAGAAAATGACAAAAGCAAATTTCCTTCTTCTCCAAAGAACCAAAACCGCATAAGCATCGCAAAATCCACTCCGACACGTTTTATTTTTTAATTTATTACCATTGATTACAATTAATAATAAATGTATGTTGTCTACAAAATTTAAGATATATTATTATAAAAACCAAAATATAGAGAACTATTTGTAGTTACCCTATACTAACCAAAAGAATAATGTTATTTAATAACTGTTGCTTTCAAAAGTGGACTTGCAATTTATTAATTACTTAAAACATTATTACAAAGTAGTATATTTTATCAACAAGATTATACAATTATCAAGTATAAATAAAAATTACATTGAAGTAGAAAAAATAAGCTGATAAAAAAGACCTTTTAAGATTTGTGGAATAAATATTTAAGTCTAATGATAACCTAAAGATGCAACAAAAGTGTCATCGGCAGTTCTTACAAATGGTTGCTGATGATTGAGTAACAAATGACATAGAAGAATTTAAGCTCACAACATTCTTTTAAGAAACTTGTTGAGCAGTTATTGATTAATAAAGACAAAGCTATTTTTCAATGTGATTCTTTATTAATTTGTAATATTCCGAACTTTTCGTGTTTGATTATTTGACTTTCCGTTAGTTAACGTTAGGTTCGTTAAGTAAACGTGTGTTATATGTGATTAGATGATTAAATGCTTATGTATTTAATATGAATATGTAAATGTGATGTTTAATGAAAGTAATCAAAGTGATGTTAAGTAATTAAGTGCTTGTTAGATCGTTAAGACTCCCGGTAGAAAGATAAGCTAAGAAAGTCAAGTTTATAATTTGAGGGGTCCCAAGTGTAACATAATGGGCTGATGGCCAGGGGTTAGTAAGCAATTAGGAAGCCCTAATTAACACAAATGTTGTTGCAACGTGTGTGTGACAACCCCCATCCGTTTCCCCTCCCTTTCCAAGCGAAGATTCCACTGTTTCGTGCCGTTTCAATCGAGTTTTGTTAAGATCTTGAATCCCCTAAGTCATCTACAGGTAATATACGTAATATTCTCTTTGAAATCTGATCTTATGAGTCATAGATGAGTATTCAATCAGGCCCATGGGTTTGGGTTGGGTTAATTGATTAAACGGTTACCGATTTCATGTTATTCGGGTGATTCAATGATTGATTTATGTTGTAAAGGATTAAAGGATTGATTGATGGATTAAAGTCATCAAAAGTGTTGTCAAAGAGGTCAATTTTATGTCTCCAGGTCGGGCTAAGGGTTTTAGATTGAATGGGAATCGTTTAGAGCAAGTTTAAAAATTGAGTTGCTGGTCGGCACCCCAGGTGCGACGCACCACTGCCCAGATTGGGAAAATTGATTTTCGATCGAAGCCCGATATGCGACGCACCAAGGGCAGGTGTGGCGCACCTGCATATGTGTAACAACCGTCTTAGAAACGTAGTAAATAAAATCCACAAATTTTATCTAAGTTCTTGTCGTGTTTTAGACTTAAGATATATGCTCACCTGAAGGCCAATTCAATCTTAAATCTTAAATTATAAGACGAGTTTATGATTTACTATTACAAAATACTAGATTTCGAGTCGTAAACGATCGTATTTAAGGAAGTTCTAGTCCAAAAATGTTCACAAATAGTTCCTACATTTATTAGGTTCATTTAATATTGGAAACCTATAAATAGAAGATCTTAGAGAGAGAAACTCATTCTCCCATCTTCTTCATCTCACCTCTCTCTCTCTCTCTAAAACACTCTTGCAGCCACCATTTTCACACACAAAATCCATCTCTTGATTTTGGGTTGTTAAACCAAAATTTCTTGTACTTTTAGCTTCCTTGTGATAATCAAAACATATTTCTAGCATCAAATTTTAGGTAACAACAACAAATTTTGAGTTTTTGATCAAAATAAAAGTGTACTTTTTCAAGTTTATGTTCTTGATGATTTGGTCCATTTTTGATATGAAAAACGTGTTAAAAGCTAATGGGTTTGTGTCTAAATGTGTTTAGTAACCTTTTTATGCACGAATTTGGGTCATAACATGCCTAAATCTACAAAACCCATTTTTGAAAATAAGGGAAAACTTGTTCATAATGTGCCACGTCTTATTTGTGATATAGATGGTCTTGAAATCGTTAAAAGTGTTAATGGTTAGTGTTATTATGTATATATATATATATTCTAGTTTAATGTTCTAACAAGTCCCGGAATCGATCTGGATCTTCGTGTATTGATTAAGTGTTGTTTTCAGCCGTCCTGGAGACTAAGACGATCTCCTAGGACGATCTCCTAGGACGATCTTGTTAAGATCGTCCTGGCAGCCTTCTCAATTCTTGTTTCATGCTCGTTTGTTCTTGTGTGATGTTGTGTTGTGTTGGAATGTTTAATGGGTAACCGATCCTTTAGATTGGTTTAGCTCAAACACTTGATCGTGAAACGATCTTGTGACTTGTTCATGTCCTTAAAATGGGATGATCTTCATCCTTGGTGGCCAAAACGATCTTGAGAAACGATCTTGAGAAACGATCTTGTGAAACGATCTTGACCCCCCCCCCCTTGCACCTAAAATGATCTTGAGGAACATCCAAGACGATCCTGGCTAGCCAGTGGGACGATATTGGCTAGTCAGAGGGACGATCTTGCCTTCCAAACACTAGAACGACCTTGTTCATTCCTTAAACAACTTGAGCTTGTTCTATATCACTCCAAACTTTATCCTTTAACATCAAAACAGTTCATAACAACATCATTACTCGATTTAACACCTCAAGGGCTGATCATTGACACCAAGGCTAGTTCCTAATTCAATCTAAGGCAACGTACGAAGTGCAAACCCTAATTAAAGTACAATAAAGACATGTTTTATCTTGATTATTAAAGTACAAATTCTATGAACAACTAAATTGAGTTCTTAAGTCTAAAGTTCACTATATAAAGGCTCATACAACTCATTATTACGATAAGTACTTATGCGTGAGTTCAAAGACATTCATTCGGGTCCAATTCATGTACAACACTTTTGAGTCAAAATGTTCAAAGATCTTTAAGGGACCAAATCATCAGTTCATCAAGGATAACTCAGTGAATAATTAATCACAAGGACTAATACATGTATCCATCTATGCTCAATGATTTGTGATTAGGTTGACATCAAGACATACTTGGATTTGAATAGATATATCTTACTTACATCTGTGCTCATACTCTGTGTTTGCAGAACTACGCCTGTAACAGATCACGGTGAGTCTTCATAGCCCCTTTTTCCATACTTATATTTTGGGGTGAAAGGAATACTATCTATGCTTTTATATATGCCGTAACTGCTTTTACTACACCATGGCTATATGACTACTTGATACTATTAGCCGGTCCTATTGAGGATTGTGTGTGCTCGATTGATACTATTAGCCGGTCCTGTTGAGGATTGTGTGTGCCTGATTGATACTATTAGCCGGTCCTGTTGAGGATTGTGTGTGCTCGATTGATACTATTAGCCGGTCCTGTTGAGGATTGTGTGTGCTCGATTGATTCTATTAGCCGGTCCTGTTGAGGATTGTGTGTGCTCGATTGATACTTTTAGCCGGTCCTGTTGAGGATTGTGTGTGTTCGATTGATACTATTAGCCGGTCCTGTTGAGGATTGTGTGTGCTCGATTGATACTATTAGCCTGTCCTGTTGAGGATTGTGTGTGCTCGATTGATACTTTTAGCCGGTCCTGTTGAGGATTGTGTGTGCTCGCTTACTTATGTGCAAGTTGATCTTTAGCCATTACATACTACCTTACAATTGTATTCTATTGACGGCATAAAACGCTTTTATACTACTTGTTTATACTCAAACCTATGAACTCACCAACCTGTGTGTTGACACGTTTAAGTATTCCTTTTAGGTAATCAAGCTAATCGTGGCTAGGATTGGTAGCATGGGACTCTTAGCAGACTTCAGGATTTAGGATTGGAGTTTGCATGCTTTTACTTATGCTTGGTGGCAATATGCCTAATCGTTTCCCCTGCGTGGGAACTTATCGTACTTGATTTGATTTCTTTTGTTGAGCTTGTGTGTGATGACTACTACTATGCTCGTTTGGTTATGAATTTGACTATTTATGATTATTCTATGCACTCATTTAGTATTCCTATATAATATCCATGTGCGCGTGTGCTTTATCTTACATCCCGAGTTTTCTGCCGCTGTCGGGGTGTTACAATATTACCTAACTTTCCTGTATGATTGGTGCGACGCACCAATAGGGTGGTGCGACGCACCTGATACCCAGATTGCACAAAATGCGTCGTTTAACTTATATTTCAATTTTATACTTGTTCTAGGCTGTCGGGAGTACTTAGCAAGCACTATAAGATACCCTTAACTCGTTAGTAAGGTGTATCAAGGTAAGATACACTACTTTGACACGCTGAGGGTTCAACAAAAACATAGTTTTCATATAATAACTTCCCAAATGGTATCTTATCTGCTTATGAGTATTCGGGATTATACGGGACGTGATATGGGCTATGTAGATGTATATGAAAGCCTGAAATGCTACCCCAATGATATGAAGTGATATAGGAGATGAGATAGGATATGATTTGCAACGATATATGACATGAGATGATAGATGATATGAAATGATGTACGATCTAAAATGATAATTGATATACAATGTTGTAATGATATACGATGTGCAATGATATATGATGATGTATGTGATGTAACAATGTATGCGATGTAATGATATGCTATGAAATGCTATGTAAATGTGTTGAGATGAATTGAGATCGGCTATATGTTGATGATATGTAAAATGTGCATGACTACATGGCTTGTTCATCTAGTTCACTAGACTTATTAAGTTGCCATGACACGACGTTTAAGAGCCTAAATGTTAAGATGTATATGTGATAATGTTTAGGTAATATGAACACCTAAACTATATGAGATGTGAAATCGAGCTCGTAATTTTAGATGAAAGTGTTAAGCTTAACCCGTACTTGCCCTTGCCCGGCTAAGGTCGTAAATGTGGTTGCTTGGGTAGCTCCTTGCAATATGGTCAAAGATGTGAAGAGTAATACGGGAGGTCTGACCCGCCCCACTTGTCTTGAACATACGGATTACTCTGGGATTGGCTTGCCAATCCTTAACGACAATTATGTACAGCCGTAGCGTTTGTCCATCCAGTCGGGTGTGACTTATGTCACACTTATAAAGATGCATATGTTATATGAGATGCATGACTTATGCCACAATTACAAAGATGTTTATATGTGATATGTGGAGATGCAGAAGATGACTAGGCATATTTAGGATGACCCATCCTAATATGAAAGATGTTGATGCTATGATATGTATGTGAGATGATATGTTTGATGATATGTGCCTTAACGACTTAATATGACTTTTATATTATGTTTTAAGTGGACAAACGTTTTATAAACTATGTGTTATCTTACTTAGCTAATTCGTTAGCTAACACTTGCTCTTTTAAAATGTGTTGTTCCCTCAGGTCCAACATTAGTGAGTAGGTTGATGTGAAAAGATGTGAGGCATGGGTAGATGATCTTGAAGTTGGCTATAGTTTACCCACAGTGGCTGCTCGCTTTAGACATTTGCTTTATGTTTAGATAATAATGACTTGTATTGATAATGTGGTCGGTTGTTTAATGTTGGGCAACCGATGGGTTTCCATTTGAACTTATTTTGATGATATGGCTAGTAACACCATTTAATAAATAAACCTAACAGATTATATATATTAATGACTACCACAACTAAGAGAAAAAAATAATTTTAACTATTGATCTAAGCCATTGAAATTCATAATCAAAACAATCTTAACCCTTAAAATTAAAAGTCAACTTTGTTATTTTATATATGGTAACCATTTAAATACTATTTAATCTACACTTTTTGAATCATGTATACTATATACAAATAAGTTACTTACCTACGTACAATTAGCAAATTCTTATGTTTTATATTTTTATATAGAACGACACGTACAAATTACCAACGGATTGAAAATATTTTGAAGTTCAATATTTTAGAGTGAGTCGAGCACTTTAAAATATTGCAAACAACCTTAATGTCTGATATGTATGGTGAACATTTGAGTTTCATGCTAACCGATAGATTATATGTATTATATGAGTGGTGTACCCTTACAATGCAGCGGTGGTGGTAGCGATGGGTGGAGGTGACGGTAACGTGTGGTTACTAATATAAAAGTAATTGATGTAAAATGAGGTAGTGTATTTATTTTAAGGATTAAAGTAAAAGAATGTATATTGTAAATAAATTTCATTAAGAATACTATAGATCTATACCCGGTCGGTGACAGGGTCAACCCACCAACCCATCAACCCATATGACCTGAAGTCAACCCGCCACTATCAATCCATCAAGTCATATGACTTGAAATCAATTCACCTATCCATTTAACCCGTTAACCCAATTTTTTTAGGTTGGTAGTTGAGTTTGGGTTTACGCCTTTACGGATTGACATATTTAGATTGAGATTTCAAACTCAATATTGATATCAGGTCGGGTTTGTATTGGATATTATCAATCCGTCAACCCCAATTAATTATTTTATAACTATACTTATATTTGTTTTAGTTACTATTTTAAATAAAGTTATTTCCCGTGCATAGAAATTTTAAAGTTGACAGTTGATGAAGTCAACCATCGTCACCCTCACCCGTTTTTCCTGAGTAAAAGTTTATAAGCATCATTTTTAAATCTAAGTTTAAGTCTTTTGACAAATATTCACCATTTTACGCATTTCACGATCCCAATGTACAATTAGTGCTTGGGTAACAAAAGAAACCAATATATGTATCACACATTGAAACTCGACCGAACCAGAAATTCGTCCTGAAATCGTCATAGATTTTTAACCCGCCAACCTAATTTTCTTGGATTGGGTCTGAGTTGGGATCTTAGTTTTTTAAGTCGACCTGTAAACCTGAACATTTAAATTTAATTTAATTATTAATTAACGTCGACCTATATGACCCAAATCCAACTCATTTAACCTACAACCCCGCCAACGCACTTTACCCAAAAACAACTTAATTGACCTACCAACCCGTCAACCCACTTTACCAAAAAATCAACTCATTTGACCTAAAACAAACTCATTTGATCTGTCAACCTACATGACCCAAAAAAACAAACTCATTGTAATTAATTAGGTTAACTCTGGTCAAGTATAAATTTAGATTTTTGTCTCAAAAATTTTAGTGGTTGGTTCACAACTAACTTTGCGCCATAAATAATGTGTTATTCCATACTTCTATTATTTGCTTTAAAAAAAATATCTCCATTATTTTAAATGGTTATATTCTTTTATCATTTTATAATTATAGATTTATATTTAATTTAATTATTATTCTTTAAAAAGTTGTTATCATGATATTTTTAGTCATATATAGATAGATAGCCATCAGACAATTCCATAAATATATTGCACACCAAATTTCACTTTAACGTATATTTATTAACCAGACATTACAACAAAATGGGTTATTTGTCCACACATATTTCTTCACACTTCATTAGAAGTGTGAAGAAATATGTCAATTTATTCACAATTTAAATTGTGTTGAAAAAGTTTATATTTAAAAGTGTGAATAATTTTCAAAAATCATAATTTCTACAAACTTATAAATGTATTAATAAAATGTTAACACTTAGAAGTGTGAACATTTGTCATTGATTTTTACACTTAGAAGTGTGAAAATTAATTTGTAACACCTAATTTTTTCACGCTCCTCTCGCATAAAGAAATTTACCGTTCCTCTCGTGTAAAGAAATTTAATGTTACAAATTGACTTTTTACATTTCTAAATGTGAACATATAAAAATAAGTGTGAAAAAACTAAAATTTTTAAATTTTTTTCATATTTATAAATGTGAGTTCTTTATATACCTTTTTAAGTGTGGAAAACTGAACAAATTTTTTCACGTTTTTTAAAGGTAAATGTCGACAAATGACATATTTGTTGTAGTTAGTATTAAATTAGTATTTATTTAAATACAATCAAATTTTCCATATATTTTAATTGGACTTTATATGAACTCTTTTTATTTCATAGCTAATAAGCAACATAATTTTGGATAACATAAATTTATTATGGATGCATTTTTTTTAACGCCAACTTGATGCACCATAATTATCCACAATTTATTTCTTAATGACTAATTGGTTTTTTAATTATGATGAATGCCTTATTTATATAATTAACTATTAAAGTTGACTTTTAATTTTAATGGTGGAGATTAATTTCTTGGTTTATTTTCAACGGTTTAGATCAAAACATTGTTTACTTTTTTCTCTTTGTAGTGGTAGTCATATATATATATAATTTGAGATATCCCATGGTTCTTACCAAAAAATGGTTATCAAAATAAGAAAAATTATATATATATATGTTGTTTCTAACCTGGTCAACGACCGGGTATAGATCTAGTTTTGCTGGTTTAGACTTTTAAAGTTTACTTCCGCTTTCTTTTGATGCCGTTAGGCAAAAGTTTTTGGAAATTCATAGTTTTAAATGATGGGTGTTACATAATGTAAAGCTCCTAACCAATAAAAAGTTTCATTTGTTTAATGTAGCTTTAAGCTTCTAAGATAGGATAAAAGCCGAGCAGCGTTTAAAGTTGGCTACAAGCTTTTAAGAGATTAAAGTAACCTTTCTCCTTAGACTAAGAGGAGTAGCGCATCAAAGGAATGCCCCTTGTCCAATAATAAAATGCCATGTGACACTCACCAATCATGAGGGGCATTCTCCCATTCCCTTGGGGTGGAAGAATGCCATAGGGCATTCCCTATTTTTATTTTTTTTAAAATTATTACTCATAAATAAACTAAATAAAACATACTAATTTTTATTAAATAAAAAACACATCAAACTAAAAAACATACATAATACGTTAAAAAAAATTATTCGATCGTCTCGGTGTTAACATATTGCCCCCCTTTTTTTAAATATTTTTTTACTTAATTTTAATTTATATTATTTAGATTATATATAATAAACTTAATACATTTTTTTAAATAAATATAAACGTAATACATTTAAATATTCTATAATAAAAGTTTTTAAAACTTGAATATAAATTCGTATTCGTATATATATATATGAAAGTTCAGGGGCTAAATTGAAAACAAATATTAAATACATACATCCAAATTCGTTGTAGTCGTCTTCTTCATGAGTTCCACCTGCAAATCTAAAAAAAAAAAACAATTAACAAACCTTCTATTATTTTTAATAAAATCAGTGTAATATTCATATATAATATATATAACTCATCACCTATTCACCATCCAAAGTTCCAAACGGTCAAAATTTCACAAACAAACAAGCCATCGAACGCGTTATGAATCAGGAGGAAACGGGCTACTCCGTTCAATCTTAGATGAGTTTCCCAATCGTCGTTTTCAAGAAAAAATCAAACGATTTTATATGTGCTAGATGTGATAAATCATATTAAATCTTTTCTTCACTTTTGTCTTATATGAATCTATATAAATATTAAAATAATAAGAATCTTAGCTTTTTAAGACCTTCTTTAATTTAAAATTATTTTTAAAATTTGCTACATAAGATTTTATCCTATGTGTCATCTCTATAATTTTTCACGATATTTATTTACTTATGCAATAAAAAATATTAAATATATATTGGTATGTAAAAAATAAAATTATGAAATTAATAAAATTGATTTTGTTTCTTAAAAACCAACATTAGTTTCATATATAGATTACATAATTGTGTCGACACATCACACCATTGTCATATTTTTTTTTAAAAGTTGGTTTTTGATTTCATCTTCAAATTCTTTTCGACTTTTAATATGAAATGTAATTGGGTTGTTAAATTTTATGTGCTTTATACATCATTATATTTCTTAAAAAATTTATATGCTTTAATGTATTATTATATATTAGTTCATGTTCATTTTTATTCGCACGTCGTGCGGGTAAAAAACCTAGTTTTATATATATATGTAAAAATCTAAGAGTAGGAATCCAGCATTTAACCGTATGTGTAATGAACAAATTTACCATTTTATATGTATTTAACTAAGAAACACTATATACTAATATACATATAAATATCTATATCTATATCTATATCTATATCTATATCTATATCTATATCTATATCTAATAAAACAGTAGGAATCCTATATTTATTAAGCCCTCCACCTCAATCCAAAAAAATATTTAAACTTTGCTACGTAGGATTTTTCCTATGTGTCATCTCTATATTTTTTCACAATATTTATTTATCTTTTTAATATAATATAATGTAATATATAACATAATATAATATAATATAATATAGATATCTATATATAAAAAGAATTTAGACAAAGATATTGTCGATCTTATATTACTTGATAGTATATATTTAATAAATTTATTGATATAGTATGTTAAATAACCTAAACTTAAACATATTTAATATATATATATATATCCATTGGCCTTTTCTTTCCTCAATGTTCGAAACCAAAATCAAAGAACCAAATAAATTGGTTTGTTATTCCAGCCGCAGAAAAGCTACATAAAAGGATTGTTTAATGTTAACACAATAATAATAACAAGTTTTTAAAATATATATTCTCTTTTCCTTAATTTCATCCTTAAAACCTTTCTATAACGGAAGATTTATGAATTTGCAAAAAACTATTTTGACCTTTATTTATACTTCTATATTATATTATAAAAAAAAGGGAAAATGATCCGTACTGCAGACTTTACCTAAGCTTAGGTATAGCTACATTAAAAAAAGTCACATATTAAACCTTTGAATTTAATAAACATACATAACCCCTCTGCATTTTACATAAACTCTCCCTGAATTTTACATAATCACCCCTGCTTTACCTAAGATAGGTACTGCATACTTTACCTAACCTTTCCCCTAAAAAAAATAGCATTTTATTTTTGGAAGTGTTGAAAAAAATGTAATATTTTCATTTAGCACCTCTTATCATATCTGCACATATACTATCTTCTTCACATACACTATCCCTTAACGTTAATTATTAAATTCCATTATCAATCATTTATCTTTTATAATATCGGCCCCATTAACCATTTAAATAATTTAATTTTACATCAAGAATGTACACCACTCGACATCGTTTCCACCACAAATAATCGCCCCTCCCCCACTACCACACCATATCCGCCACAACCACTGTCACACTTGTACGGGTACTGTGTTAATATATTACTAATCGTATTGAATATTATAACCTACCTAACAATGTTATGTGTAAGGGGAATTTGGGTTTTAAAGATTCTTACAACATCATGATAATTTTTTCATATTCTAATTCAAAAATAATATTTTTGTTATTAATATGATGTTTTTTTATATATTATAATTAATCTCAAAAGTAATCTTAGGTTTTAAAGATTATTACAAGATGATTTGTTTGTTTTTTATTTTTATAATAGGGTATATAGTTTGGTTCAATCATTCAATTTTACATTTATCTTGAACTACTATAGCCGCATATCGTGCGGGTAAAAAAAATCTAGTAAAATATAAATGTCTAGTGTTAAAGTACTTTTTACTTATGTCTGTTTTTGTCATTTTACATATTTTATTAAAAATTACAGCTATTTTACCAAACACTTATATATACTTAACAGCTACAGCTTACAGCTATCAGTTACAGCTACCAGTTTTCAGCTAGTCACCAACTACCATACACCAGCTATGAGCCACCACTAACCAACTAGTTTTACCTTAATCGTTCACGATTTGGGACAACAATAACAATAATAGTTATATTTCCGGTTGTCTCAAAGTTTCTGTTAAATACTAAATTCTTTAGTATTACTTTAGCAACTTTGGACAAAGTTGAATTTGACTATAATGTAATAACTAGATTCAAATTACGATCTCTAATTTTTTAATAGGTTTTCTGTTGGATAAATTTACCTTTTATTCAAAATATTATGATTTGTATTTTAGACACTGATTTTATTTTTTAACAAAAATATAAGGAAACAAATAGCTATAGTTGTTGTACGTATTTATTATTTTAAAAATAATAAGCTATTATGGAAGTTAAATAAATAGCTAGAAAAGTAGTCTTAATTACATATTTTATTTTGTACTAGAGGAATACCCACGTAATGTGGTGGTGTAGGCGGCGGCGTGAAGGTAGTAGCGGTGGCGAAGTTGCAAATTGTGACGAGTAAAATAGATAATTGTGTAAAATAATTTATGTAATTTAAGAAGTTAATGAACGTAATTTAGTAGATAAAAGATGTTTATTATAAATATTTTAAGAGATTAAGAGATTCCAAAAATAAAATACCTATTTTGCATTATAAGGGGTATAAAAGTATAAATATTATCTAGATTTCACTTATTTTTTATTAGATATCAAAGTTATATAAAAAAAATGATCATACAACACATACTAGTTTTTTAATTTTTGTTGACTTTTAATTAAAACACATGGCCCCCATGAATTTTATGGATTAAAAAAATAATATGTGAGTGCTCCACACCTAAGCTTAGGTACCTAACAGCCTTATATTCTCATCCATATATCTCTTCTATATATAAAGCTAAAGTCCAATCCTAAAATTTAGCCTAAAAAAAGCTTAGGTGGCATATCTAAAATCTCTACATTTTTTAATTAATTTTTAAAATTATTAATTATGATGTCATAAACATATATTTAGATATATTAACTAAAACTAAGTAACTAATTAACTAACTAGAGGTTTGTTACTTTCCACCGACTATAGTGCCTTTTTTACTCCAACATTATATCATATCATATTTATTAATTATCTATATACATTATAAACTAAAATGCAAAATGTTTTTGTTAATGCAATGCATCATTTCCATTAATAAAATAATGCAGTAACAAATATTCATTGTCTACATCGAAATGCCGTGAATTACCAGATTCCACAATCAAATTTTGAAAAACAATTTTGGAGTGATTCTTGCACAGTTGCACTTCGACGGTTACAATTATTATTTATTAAATTTACAATTTAGCCTTAGAAACTCATAGCAGTAAATACGTGATCTTCTAAAAACCTATTCTATTGCATCCAATGGTCAATAGTTATACCGTAGCACTTTGTCTTATTTGAAAGGTGAATTTCACTGAAAACTTCGTGTCGCGATTCGACAACGAGAGGTTTAGCATATGTTGTCTTAACCGGGTCCGCTAGAGAGCTTTCTCGAAGTAGAAATGCATATTTCAAATACCCGATGGGAGACAAAACCCCTACTAATTCGCCTGAGGACACGAAGATAAATAGGGGTAAACCCTGCCCCCTCAGACTTGAACCTGGGTATACCCAAGCCAAGCCTTCATAAAGGGACTTAATTCTTATGTCCCCAAGGCTTGAACACAAAATCTCATGCAAGGGGATGGTCATTCAACCATTGAGATAAAGCTCAAGGACTCTTACACTTTGTTAAACTACACACATTTGTATGTTAATACAACCCTATAGAGGTATATGTATACACAAAATTTTAAATTATTAAAAACTAAAAAAAAAAAGATTAATCTAAAGAAAGCGCAATTTATTAAATTGATGTCATATTCAAGACATATTAATAAAAAAAATTTACTAATACATGCTAACTTATTAATACAAAAAAACTAAAGTGTAAGAAATACGGTCATTAACTGTTAAATAGAATGGTAAACTATCAGTAATTTTAACCATATTGTCAAGTTTTCATATTAAACATTTACATCTATCACAATATCAATTATTACAATATGTTGTCTAGATATTATTCGGGTATTAAGATAAGGTGCATAAAATAGTCACTTAACATAAAATTTAGGATGTGCTTTTGGTATGAAAGATTTAGTTTTTTATAAACGTTAATTAAAGTCTTAGGGATGTATTTAACATTTTCAAATAAATTATTATATCTTAAAAAAATTATACTTTCCATGTCAAAAACTTTCCCATATTTTGAATTTATTATCAATATTTTTATTTTTTTTTTGAACTTTTCTATTTATATTTTATGTCAAGCTTTCATATTTAATAATTACATCATTATATCTATAACTATATATAATAAGTTATCTTAATATTACCCGGGTAATACCCGGGTGCTTAAGCTAGTATATATATATAGTCGATCAATTTGTATACTGGACGGGTGCTAAGACTAGTCTACCAATAAACTAAAATAGGATTAAAATATTTTTGAAATGACACGTGGCATAATATTTGATCGACATGTTGTATTTTAATTAATTTATTTTATTAAATTAGTTTTTTTAGTTATATATAAATTCAATTTCCTTATTACACTTAGAATTAAACTCTAACTCCTGACTTATAGATTCAAAACACATTATAACCTTATTTGATTGATCATTTTCTCATTAATAAAATTGTCTCCTATTTTTTCTTTCTCAATTATTCAACTCCTATTTATATTACATATAATAAGTTTTTAACATGAAGACTTCAGATATTTGAGTTTATCATACGAAATCACGTCTATTTTGTCGTCCTCACTATGCTTAAAAGTTCTAATTTTGATGTGATTATAAAAATTTAAGGTAAATTCAAAACTCTAATTAAATATATATTTTATCATATATGTTTATTATAATCTAGCATCAATCACTTTTTTACTTTAACCACAACGAATCATGTATATATTCAAACTTATTTATGATATAATCTATATAACATACATCATACGGGTATGATGATTAATATTATTATACTTAGAGATATGATAATATAACAATGGCCATATTTTAACAAATAGGAAGAATGATCTTCAACCACATATAAGATTATGTGGTTTTAATAAAACTAATAAAAAAAAAGTTTTTAAAGGGTATAAATGGAATTTTGTCGAAAAAACAAACTTATATACATTACTTCTATCAAAAATTATAATGCTATCAAATGTTGAAAAAAGAAAATTGTGCGTGTGTTTATTCCTTACTAGACCATGCGATGCATGAAATATATACATTACAATAAACTGATTATAAATTTAGTATTTTAAGTAATATTACTTGAAACCATTAATTAACGTATATCCAACATAGAGTAACTACATGAATACTTAAATAACACGCATTTCATAAAATCCAAACACAAATATCCAACATAGAGTTAAGATTCAAATAAAACATAGATAATCTCCCACGCAGGGGAATAACGCATAGGCATAATGCCATAGTCTAATCATATAGCAACCATAACAAAACATGAGTTAATGCAGCTCCAAAACCCTAGTCTGGTCTGCTACAGGTCACCATGCTATGCTCCTTAGCCACTTCTAACATTCTCAACTTGCACACCTGAAAGAATACCAAAAAGCGTCAACACAATGGTTGGTGAGTTCGTAGGTTTTGCAACAAGTATCAAGTTTTGTGCCAGGTCGAAATATCATCAAAGATCCACACAACAATATGGCTATCAACTTACTTATGATAGCAAGAATCAAGTATCTATATGCCACCAGCAATTACGGTATACTAGGCCTAAGGTGCAAGTATCAAGTATTTGGTGCCTAAAACTCCACCATAAGTATCAAGTATTAAGTATCTAGTATCTGGTGCCTCCAACTCCACCATAAAGTATCAAGTATCAAGAATCAAGTATCTCCAACTCCATCCCGAGTATCAATTATCAAGTATCAAGAATCAAATATCATAGTGCACATCATACAATACAGTTAAATAGCCATAAATGATGATAGACACAAGGGCACAAGTTTCCAAATTAGGTAGCAATATATGTAGCCAAAATAAGTTACCATATATATATATCCAATATAAGTAATCATATGTGTATCCAAAATATGTTTCTCCAAAATCATCATAGTATAG